>NC_056745.1:624302141-624469641 GCF_019279795.1 Protopterus annectens | reverse complement strand
CAGGGGTACAATGACCTCTCCTGATCTGGATGTGGATCCCTTCATGATCAGGTGGGCAATGTAGAAGGTCTTCCTAACCACTTTGGCAATGTGAGTGTCAAAAGAGAGGTTACTGTCAACTTGGGTCCCCAGGTCCCTGATAACTTCTTCCGTGTTTAATGGATAACCACCTATGTGGTAATTAGGGGTTACCTTGTTTTTCCCAAAGGGTATGACTATACATTTTTTGGCATTTAGCTTAAGGCCATGGCTCTGGCACCAGTTATCCATTTCTATGAGACCTCTCTGGAGGATGTCTGTGCCTGATGGAGTGTCAATTATGGTGCCCAGTTTGCAGTCATCTGCAAATTTTGTCAGCCACAATCCCCCTATGTTTGCCTGCACTTCAGAAAAATAAATGCCGAACAAGAGGTGGCCCAGGACCGAGCCCTGTGGGACACTGCTCGTGACCGGCTTAGAGTCTGACATGGCACCAGCAACTCTAACCCTGTGTGTTCTGTCCTTGAGCCAGTTTGCAACCCATCTTGTGACATATGGGTTTACATCTAAGCTGGTGAGCTTTTCTATGATGCCCGAGTGGGGTATTTTGTCGAATGCTTTTGCTAGGTCAAGGTAGGCTGTGTGAACTGCCTTACCCTCATCAATGGCCTTAGTGACTGTTTCAAAAAAGTCGACCAAGTTCAAGAGGCAGGATCTGCCCTTTACAAAGCCAAATTGGGTAGGATCCAGTGTCTGTAGGTCCCCAATGTCTTTATTTATGAGTTCCATTATGATCCTCTCCATAGCTTTGCAGACAAGGCTCGTCAAGCTTATGGGGCGGTAATTTCCAGGGTCCGTAGAAGCACCGCCTTTGTGGAGTGGGACCACAGTTGCCGTACGCCATTCTTTGGGTACGTATCCTGTAGTAAGGCTAAGATTAAACAGCAGCCTTATGTGTGGGTTTAGTTCCTCATTGAGTTCGTGTAGCACAATATGGTAATTGATTTTTCCCTATGGCTAATTGGACATGGAGTAGCTTAAGCATGTCATGTTGTTTGACCAGTCTTAATGTGTGCTTATCCTTTCTGTACATGGATACAGCTCCACCTTTTGCCCTTTCATGTGCAGTGGAAGATTAGAATGTGTGAAAGGCACTGTAGCCATGCACTGTAGGGATTATTTCCATGGCTTTGAACTATGCTTCAGTAGCTGCTCAGATATCAGCATTCTCCAGGGTGAGGAATGCTTCCAGGGAGCTGATGTGATTAATCTTGATCCCTGACAGGCAACTAACTGTAACCTTCTGCTTATCCAACCTGGAGAGAGGGAATCAGTATGTCTCACAATGGAGTCTCCCTATGACCAGAATACTGGGTTGTGTTGTGTTAGCCTCATGGGCTTGACAGCTGAGGCACAGTGAGATATGGTTTTATGTGTTGTGGTAGGGGCTGTCTTATTTTTGTGCATGTAGTGTTTCTGAGGACTGTGTTTGAAAGACCTTTGAGATTTGGGTAAGTTACATGTGGGCACCTCCTTATATATGGATCTATGCAGCTGGTCCTTTGTTAAGTGCAGTTAGTGTTGTGTGTGTCATTGACAACCTGTTTGGTGTTTCTTTGTGCCTATATAAATATACATATATATATATATATATATATATATATATATATATATATATATACATATATATATATATAAATATATGGGTCCCCTACTATTTACCGAAACGCCGATTCGCCGACACATAAATCACCGACACCAAACGACCGACAACAAAAAGTACCGACAACGCAAAACACCGAACACCATAACACCGACACACTACACGTAAACAACACAGTACACTACAGGACATATCCACTAGCCCTAACCCAAACCCTAACCCTAAGGTCCGACACTACTGCACACTCTCCTACCTGCTCCTAACCCTAACTCACTTACCCACCTAACCCCAAGCTCCGACACTACCGCACTCTCCCTACCTCCCCCCGAATCCTACCTCACTTACTCACCCCTCACCCCAAGCTCCGACACTACCCTCTACTCTCCCTACCTGCACCCTAACCATAACTCACTTACCCACCCCTAACCCCAAGCTCCGACACTACTGCACACTCTCCCTACCTGCACCCTAACCCTAACTCACTTACCCACCCCTAACCCCAAGCTCCGACACTACCACACACTCACCTATCACACACCCTAACCCTACATCCCTCACTATTGCACACTTACCTGTCCGCTCCCTACTCCTAAATCCCTCACTATCGCATACTTACCAGGTCGCGCTTACACATTCCCCTTGTCGGTCTTCCGGCTGTCGGGATTCCAGCGTGTCGGTCAACTGCGTTGTCGGTCCTTTCGCGTTCCTCTTCCGCGTGTCGGCGAATCGGCGTTTCGGTAAATAGTAGGGGACCCAAAAAAAAAAAAAATATATATATATATATATATATATATATATATATATACACATATAGACATATGTTTGTTTATAACCAGTTTGGATAAATGTAAGAATCCAGGACAAAACCAATAAAAAACAGCAAATTCATTTTTTTCAAAAATGGGTTGATTTCCCCTCCCTAAAGAAAAAGTAAATATTATTTTCTTTCAGTCTTTTGCAGATGAAATCAGAGTTTCATTTGTCTGACCTTGTTATGTTTACCAGCAGGGAAAATACTAATAGGAGTCTAGGTATGTTATGTACTGCCTGATTAACATAAAATAAAAATAAATAAATAATAAACATGTATTACTTATGTCAGCTGTAGTTCATAATACATTTTTCAGGCAGTTTAGGTCCAAGTCATTTACACACATTTTGCTCGTGTATGCATTTTTCCAGTACTTTAGAGAGTGGTGATAGAATAGCAATGGGTCTAAAGTTAGAGATTTCATGGAAGTTACCTCCTTTATGGATAGGTAGAGTGTAAAATTCTTTCCAGTCAGATGGAACTTTTGACTCAGATATAGAGCATTAAACAAGATGGATACATGGAGAGCAAGAGAGTCAGCTGATTAATGGAGGAAGTAGTAAGGAATGTTGTCAGCTGATGTAGAGCAAAGTTTTCATTTGGAGAATAGAGATTTGATATAAGTAGCGGGTACAGGTCTGAGGTAAAAAGTATTGGAGAAGTTGATGGTAGGAGGTGGGCCAGAGGTGTTAGAAGTGTTAGTTGAAGAGGGGTTAGCGTTAATCATCTTAGATATGGATTCAATAAAGTAGGTGTTAAAGATGGAGGCAATTTCTTCATGTGTCCTGTTTGGGTAGGGATTAAGGGAGGAAGGGTTGCCAGGATGCAATAGTTGATTGATTGAGTTCCAAAATTTTTGGGGATTAGATTTTAGTGCTGTAGGAGGGTTAAAATAGAAATCCTTTTTGTCTTTAGTAATGTGTTTTTTTTTTGTCAGATTTCTGAGTTCTTTGTACTTTTGCAAATCAGAAGGGAGCTTGGTTATCAACCAAATTTTCCACATCCTGTCTCTAGTTCACATTAGGGTGTGGGTAGCCTTGGTGAGCCATGGAGATATATTAGATTTTATACTGCTGTGTGGAGAGGTGCAATAGAATTAAGTTTATTAAGGAAGATAGTGTTGAATGATAGAACTGCTTCTTAATACTTGAGAGAAGGGTTTTAAAAGTGTCAGGGCAGAAGTTAGATAGTTTGCGACAAGTTATACATCTATGTGGCCTGGTAAAGTGGGGAGTGAATCTAAGAACTGTTATTGGTGAGTGATCACTAAGGGAGGTGGGTAGGGTTTCTGGGTTATGATATGTGGAGGGGTCAGAGACTAGTATCCAATCTATTAGAGTGCTAGGAATGTGTGAGTTGTTGGAATGGGTAGGTTCTGAAATTGTGTAAAGCCATGCAAGTTAATGCAAGAAGTAGAGAGTTTAGTTTAGAGTTTGCCAGTTTATATTAACATCCCCAAGGGGAATGGTTTCATTTGGACAGTGTTCATAGAGGTATGAGAGAATGTATCCCAGCAGAGTAATATTGTCACCTGGAGGAATGTACATTGCTACTACAGTGATAGTACAATAGTTATTAAGTTTAAAGTTAGCTGCCAGGATTTCAGCTGGAGGGAAAGATGGGATTGGTTCCTTAAGACAAGTGAGGGTTAGGTGATTGGAGTAGACTAGGGCAACTCCAGCCCCTTTTTTCTTAAGGCAATCAAGGCAAAGAATATTATAACATGGGGGAAGAATATCACTATCAAGGGTGTGTGGTTTTAGCCATGTTTTTGTTACGGTGATTATATCGGGGTGTGGTTAGTAATCTAAGCATAGAATTCACTAGTTTTATCGAATATACTTCTAATGTTCATTGAGTAGAATGAGATGTGTTTTTTGGCAGGGTAGGGACCTGTTGGCTGGAAAGCGTAGTGGTATTGGTGGGGGAGGCAGAGATGGGACCTGGATTGGGATGAATGTCACTAGTAGGGCCTCAGAGAGGAAGTGGAGCTTGTATTTGTGTGGGTAGTAGCAGATATATTTTGTTTAATTTTAGAATAGATAGTGTAGAAGGGAGGAATTTTGATTTTAGAAAGAGGAATATTTAGAGGGAAGACAGATGAGGAGATGTCAAAAGACTGCTGTGGAGTTGAGAAGACAGGTTTGAGCATTTGTAGGGTCATTATGCACTGCAGTTAAATGGGGATAAAAGGAGGTCAGAAAGGAATGGAGAACTAATGGAGGGAGGCAGAGTATAGCATAGGTTGAGATAGTCATATTAAATGTAGAGAAGAAATCTACTGAATAATGAGATTACTGGCAGACTGTTATGGAAGGTGTCAGTTACAGAGATGTAAGGAGGTACAGAGATATAATAGGTTACGAGGAGATTTAAAGGATGTAACCCATAGGGGGGTTGTTGTAGGTGAGGAGTAACAGGAGCTGTTGTAATCACCATAACAAAAACAAGTATAGTAGTTGTGGGTGAGGGGAGGAACTCAAGGAGTGTTCTGGAAGACAGGAAGAGGTGGGACTTAGGGTATGGGAGTACCAGAGGGTTAAGTATAAAGGAAATGATATCATGGGGTGGTGGTAGGGGAGTGAAGTGAGCCAGAGTGTAGCAGGGCTGGCACCAAGTCTCGAACCGCTGAATAAAAACAATCAGCCACTGACCAGAAGGAGCTGTAGAGGATAGGGAGTCAAGCTAGGAAGGAAGCTCTGTGAGGGTATAATTAGCAGAGAAATCACAGTCAACAGTACCTTCAGATATACAGGTATTTAGAGTGGAAAGAAGAAATAAAGTAATGCAATAGACAGGTAAGCAGAAAGGATCTAGGGAAAGAGTGTAGCAAACAGGGGTGGTTATAGAGAAGCAAAGGAAAAGGAAGAGAGAGAGATGGAAAAGCAGAAGGCTAATGTATTACAGCAGAGGTGTATAAAAAGGCTGGGGAAAAAACACTGGAAACAGGGTTAGGGCTGAAATATGGAAAATTAGATAGAGTAAGAGTAAAAAGGTGCGTGTGTGTGTGTGGGGGGGGGGCTAGACTACTGGTGACCCCAGCAGACAGCAAAATCAAACCGCCAAACAGGGAACAGGGCTGTTATAATCTTATAAGCTGGTGACCACCAAATACACGTACTTTTGACAGTTGCAGGGAGTTGCTTTGCATAGCGATTCACAGGATCACATAATTAAAAAGTTGCAAAAGGTAGCAAACTTCCAGGGAAAGCTGTATCAGAAGCCATTAGGGCAATGGAAGAAAAAAGGCTATGAATAAATAGAAAAAATATAATTATATGAGAGCAGTTCAGAGAAGGAGCAGGCAGCAATATCACAATACTCAATTCTAGCACAGTTATGAACAGTTTAAGCAATTAGTAAGCAAATGCAACCAAAAAAAAAAACAGAGCAAAAAAGTATTAGCGAATAAGGTTAACATAATTGTCACTATGAGTTTGTCTGAGCAGTGTTAGCAAGGTAAAACAATATCAGACAAGTATGAAATATTGGCAATTAAGTAAGTACAATAAATCACATCAAAATATCAGAGACCCTAAAACATATTCACTTGTGTAAAGCAGAGTGCGTAACTAACTTCTAACAACAAATGTAGGTCCGCTATAAGACTGCTACAGTATTACACTTCAGGTCTTGGCAAACATAAATCTGCTAATTAACTGTTAGGAACTACAAACCATCCTAGTAAGGTAAGTGAATATGGAGTGCCTCACTCTAACAAAGGATTAGCCGTGTGAATATGACCAGGACAGAAAAACTATGAGAAAGTACTTAGCTGACCACAGTAGTCTAAATATAGTATAGGCAACAGTCGTCACAGGTAAAATTTGCAAATGTAAGCAGATTGACTATGCAATGTCCATATAATGAAGGCTAACTAACAATATAAATCCTAACTAACATCAAGTAGCAGTTTAGCATTTGTAACAAAATGGAATATAAACACAAAGTATAGTAGCCAGGTTTCACAACATTAAAAAAAGAAAATAGAACTGTAATACGTACTTGGAGGTGAGAACGCTAAAGACAGGGTTGCTCAGCAGCAGGGACTAAAAGGTAAGTATTTAAAAATGGCACTCAGAAAAGTAGGGAGCCTATGATACCTTGGATCTGGAAGTTAGGTAAGGGAGAAGAGATTTAGAACAGGTTCAAGCAGGTATAGACCAAAGGCTAGCACCAAGTGTCGAACCGTTAAAGAAAAACAATCAGTCAGCGGCCAGAAAGAGCTGTACAGGATAGGGAGTCAGGCTAGGAAGGAAGCTCTGTGAGGGCATGATTAGCAGAGAAATCACAGTCAACAGTACCTTCAGATATACAGGTACTTAAGAGTGGAAAGGAGAATTAAAGTAAGGTGATAGACAGGTAAGCAGAAAGGATCTAGGGAAAGAGTGTAGCAAACAGGGGTGGTTATAGAGAAGCAAAGGAAAAGGAAGAGAGAGAGATGGAAAAGCAGAAGGCTAATGTATTACAGCAGAGGTGTATAAAAAGGCTGGGGGGAAAAACACTGGAAACAGGGTTAGGGCTGAAATATGGAAAATGATAGAGTAAGAGTAAAAAGGGGGGTGCTAGACTACTGGCGATCCTAGCAAACAGCGAAAACAAACTGCCAAACAAGGACAGGGCTGTTATAATCTTATAAGCTAGTGACTGCCAAATACATGTACTTTTGATAGCTGCAGGCAGTTGCTTTGTGCAGAAATTCACAGGAATACAGAATTAAAAAGCCGCAAAAAGTAAAAAACTTCCAGGAAAAGCTTTATCAGAAGCCATTAGGGCAATGGAAGGAAAAAGGTTTTGATAGTTGCACGGAGATGCTTTGTGCAGCAATTCACAGGACCACAGAATTAAAAAGCCACAAAACATAACAAACGTCCAGGGGAAGGCTGTATCAGAAGCCATTAGGGCAATGGAAGGAAAAAGGTTGGAGGTGAGAACACTACAGCCAGGGTCACTCAGCAGCAGGGACTAAGAAATATGTACTTAAAAATGATCATTCTATGCTGTGCAACTTATAAATTAAGGTATGGCATCTATGTCCAAGGAAGTCCTTGTTCCACTGTTTTCGGTTTTCATCAGACCAATCATTGAGTACAATGCCCCCTTTGGTATATACTTAAACAGGCAGATCCAACAACTGGAACATCCACAGAGGTTCCTAACTAAAAGAATACAAGGCAAAAGTAACAGTTCCTAGGCAGACTGCCTCAAGGCCCTATCTCTCTAGTTGTCTCCTACAGGCTCTTGAGGGAAGATCTATGCCTAGCATATAAGGCATTGTCAGACCCCACTCTTATGGACCTCCTGCATATCTGCAAAACAAACAGATCTAGTATTACCCATTGTAAAGACTTAAACCTTGCCTGTGATATAAATTGGTCATGCTGGAGAGACAGGCATGTGTCCCAGAGACTAGTCCTTCTCTAGAACAGCCATGTGAAGCAGAGTTCCTCCCTAACTCAATTCAAATGAAACTGTTTCTATTATCCTCCCTGTGTGTGTATAAAAGTGGTTCGCAGACACAGGAAGTGTAAGAGCTATTGAAAGGAAGGATGGGATCACATAGGGCTCAGGTCTTGGATATCCTTTCCCACCTGTAGAAATCCATACAGCCAGGATTTGGTGAGGTGATCATGTTGGCTGGCAACACAGACTTGGAAAACATGTGGAGAGAAGGATGATATGCAATCAATGAACTAGCTTAGATCCACAGATCACTGGGGAGGAGTACACACCAGTTACAGGTGTTGAAATGCAGATTTGTACAGGGGGAACACACTGCACCACTGTGTGGGACCACAGGCATGTACATATGCAGAGCACATGCTTCAGGTACATCATGGGCTGTATCCATGATGGCATCGCATTGCATGCATTATGATTCTGGATACCCTGCTACATGTCACAAGGAAAAACTGCTAATTGGCTGATGTACTGGTGTAGGGGAAGGGTGTCCCCTTATGTCTAGTACAGATACCAGCTAAGTGCTTGATATTGTAAGCTTAAAAAAATATAAGGTATTTCAGAAACATTTTCATTATTGGAAATTTATATGATAAAAAGCTGGTAATTTATAAAATTATTATAATGGCGGCCTTAGAAGGACTGGAAGAAAAGTTTACTTATTTCCAATAGTTAACCAAAGTCGTCCGATGGGGCTTTTGTGGTGGGGTATTCCAATGTATAAAGAAAAACACACACAAACTCTACAGCATACGTGATAAATACAGATAATGCTGATGAAAGATGATGCCATTAATATTTTCTCTATTCTTCGATTTGCATTTAAAACGTGGCATCCCACAATCCCATTGTAGTGGGTGGAGCTAAATAATCATGTATGCAAATGTTATGTTAATCAGCATATAGATTTTGGGCCAGTTGTGCCTACTTTTCATGGACTTTTGTCCAGATTTTTGATGATTCCAGGTGGAGAGGTATGACCGGCATACACTCACACATCCAGAACACCAAATCATTTAGTATAATCAAATGTTTTGGTCTTCTTACTCATATTTCTACCTTCTTATATTCAGCCTAGTATATACCTATGAACTTATGAACCTATGGATCATAGGAATTACAACAAAAATTAATGTTGATCAGCATTTGTACCTTGCTAATGCCCACGGTTGTGATGTACCACTACTTGTAGACAGTTATGTTTGCGCCTTATCAAAACCAAAGAAAAAAACAAGAACTTAATAAATCCAAAAGGCATGCACAGATTTGGAGTACCAAACAGCTTTAATCCTGGTACTTCAGCATTTCGCCTTCAAGGGATATCAACATATCAAATTCTAAAGCTTAAATATACTAAACAATTAAACAATTGTGTTTCAAAATTTGTCTATACATCCCACTTTTAAAGTGACCAGTGCACATTATACATAAACACATCCCTTAGACATGAAAAATTACTACATTTACCATAGAACTTGAGCAGCAGCAAAATTACAACAAAAATTACCATAAATTCTACAGCAATAATATCAAAGAAATTTAACCAAATTTACATAAAAAAATACACCAACCTCTCATAATGTGTGTATGTACTCATATAAGAATTACATACATAGCTAAGAGGGTGGACTAATGGTAAAGGTGTTTTCCTTACAAACACAAGGTGCAGGGTTTGAGTATCAGAAGAGATAATTGGCTTGGCTTACAATGGCTCGCAAGGGCAGTTAGACTAACCTATGAACACACATATATATATATATATATATATATATATATATATATATATAGACATATCAATAAGATTTCTTCAAAACTTTTACACCTCCTGATTTAGTCCAAGTGGGACCAAGGTTCCAAAATTAAAAATAAAAGTAGTCTCCAGCTGATTTAACTTATTAGCAAATAATGTACCACTACCACAGATGCCAGATGGTTGGGCTAATACACTAAAAAACAGGGATTCAAAATTTCCCGAATGGGCTTCAATAAAATGTTCTGCCACTGGACTGAACCTTATATTACCCCTTCTAATATTTCCCAGATGTTTCAAAAGTCTAATCTTAACTTTTCTTTTGGTCTAACCTCATCACACCCGCAACCCAGAATGTATATAACAACAAAGGATTGACAATTAAACCTTGCTTGAGAGACAAATCTGTGCCCATTGATCATAGTATTAGATACATTTCTGATTCTATGGCACACACTGCATCTCCCACAAGGAAAAGACCCTAATGAACTATTCTGGGTCTGATTGGAAATTGGGTAGTTCAACAATTCTTTTAGGTTTAAACATCTATCAAAAGAAAAAGTCACATGTTGTGGAAATAAAATGAGTTTATCATCAGCTGTTATCATTGGCCATAACCTTGTAACCACTTGTCTGAGTGTGTCTGAAAAGGGACTAAACCTACTACATAACCATAGGCGCCGGAAGCTGTTGAAGACTGGGGGGGGTGGAGGGTGAGAGGGGCATTTAGTAATCTAAAAAAGGCAATTTTGTTATAGCTATTTACTAACACAACATAGATTAACTTGGAAGAATTTTTAAGCTTAGCCAATTCCCTTTTGGTGCTTGAATTAACATTTTCTGATTGCTCTTACCTATCCCATGGCTGATAATTATATATTAGCTCTAGTGAAAACTGTGATCATTCCAAAGATAATTTGAGGGGACCCATATAAGGAATGCATCATTTAGGAACTGTCTCTATCCATTAGTGGCATGAGGGACAATCCTGAAGTACATTTTCTATTACCCATCCTTAGATCCAAGCTGCATTTGAATATGGACAGATGAGCTTTTTTTTATTTTTATAGATAGTCTGTTCTGGAACAGTGGTAACCTCCGTGATATATATCCATCTCTCCACAACATACAGTTTAAATACCTGGACTGAGTATTTCTGATGCCATTTGATTTGCTGATGTTCAGTAGGTCCATCTGTATTAGTTTGGAGGATGCCCTGTATGCCAGACACATCACCTCTAAGCACTCTGCAGGATGCTGACTACAGTAATAAATCTTTGAGGTAGTCCATGCAAGACCTATTGTTTAGGACTTGTATCCTTTTAAGTAAGGTATCTCTGAAGGTATTCCAGTTGTTGCATGGGGTGGACAGATACATGCCAAAGTGGGCATCATACAAAATGATTGACCTAATGAGAGCTTTGTAAAGGGGAAAAACAACATCTGTAGATCTAGTCACAATTAATTTGATTATAAGCTGTGCAATATAGAAAGGCTTTCTTATTACTCTGGGCACATGTTGGTCAAAAGTTAGGTCACTGTACACACAAGTTCCCAAATGCCAAACAATTGGATCAGTTCTTAGAGGGCATTGTCATGATTTTGACACCAGTTATTATTTGGGACAAACCTTCCTGCATGATGGTTAAGTCATTTGGGAATTCGATAACTTCTCCTATCCTGCAGTCATCTCAAACTTAGCTGGCCAAAACTCTTTGGTATTTCCTTTTACTTTTGAGATGTATATGCCAAACAGAAAAAGTCTCAGCACCAAACCCTGGGGGACTCCATTGGTGAATGGTCTATTCCCCTGTTTTGATCTCCTACATCCTGTGAGCCAAGCTGGCAATGCAGCTGGTGATGTGTTTGCTCCTACATTATTCATCTTTTGTACTACACCTGAGTAGGGAATTGTGTCAAAAGGCTTGGAGAGGTCAAGGTAATGTGGTGTGAACTGTTTTACCTTCATCCATTGCTTTGGTAACAAGTGTAAAGCTTAAAATTTGCCCATGATGTTGAGCCTTTCACACTTTCCTCTGGGCTGTATTCAAACACATTTTTAGGGCCATGCATACATGTATGCATTCTTTGATTCACCTTCCTGATTGTATTAAATTATATTCCTTATAATACAGCACACTTGTTAGACTTAAGTTAGAGTGCATTTTAAATTTGTTTAAACATTTTTCCAGTAGGCAATGAAACAAAAATGCATTAACCAATAATGGCAAAACTGCCCTATTCAGAACATTTCCATCATAAAGGTCTACTTCCACACACAACTGCATTTTAAATTTACTATTTGAATATTTTTCCAGTAGGCAATGAAGCAAAATGCATGCACCAAATAATGACAAAACTGCTCTATTCAGAACATTTCCATGATGACAGTCTACTTCCACACACAATTGCATTTTAAATTTGTTTGAACATTTTTTCCAGTAGGCAATGAAGCAAAATCCATGCGCCAGTAATGACAAAACTGCCCTATTCAGAACATTTCCATGATAACAGTCTACTTCCACATACAATTGCATTTTAAATTTATTGTTTGAACATTTTTCCGGTAAGCAATGAAGCAAAATGTATGCACCAATAATGACAAAACTGCCCTATTCAGAATATTTCCATGATAACAGTCTACTTCTACACACAATATATAAACACAGAATCACAGTAGAGTGTAAGCCATAGGCATGTTGCGCAGCTTCTTGAACTTATTTTCAATTGGGGGGGGGGGGCAAAAGGCCAAAAACCAGGGACACATTTTAAACATTGCTTGTATAATTTTGGAAAGTTGCTTGCATAAAATGTTGTGTTACCACCATGCATTTCACTGCCAAGTCTTGAACCCAGAATCCTGTACACTACAGTCAGAGCAACATACCACTAAGCTAAACCAGCAGTTTCTTGAAAGACAGGAAGACAAACCTAAATGGCTATCATATCATTTAATGAATTCAGTTCTCACTTCTCACCATAGCTCTCAACCTCTTAGTCCAAAAATACAGAGCAAAGCCAATAATGGGGGAATACAGCCCCAAAATAGGGACACATGTCAAATACTGATTTTATAACCTTAGAAAATTGCTAGAATAAAAAGTTTTGTTTTACCCCTCCTGAAAACCAGAGGAACAGAACAAAAATGTGAGGCATAAATTCAGAAGTGATGGTGGCTAGGGCTTAAGGCTCTTTTTACCTGTACCCAAGATACAGGGTTTGAGCCTGAGTACCTCAAAATGAGGTGTAGAAGAAAAAAAATATTTCAATGAATTGACTGCATGACAGTTTACTTAATATCTAGATGGAAACAAAAAGATGGTGAGGCATGAAAAATAATAAATTATTTTTTAAGTAGTGGAAAATGCCGGATATAATGCAATATTTTGACTTAGGAGTAAAAAACAAGTGAAACACTTGCTACATTGAAAATTGGAAGCCAGCATATAGTGCCGTGCTTTCAAAACTACCAGGACTGTGATCTGAATCACATATCAGCTTTGGATGTGTGTATGTATGCAAGACAGGTATATTGATGTGCATGAACAGGAAGGACAGACTTTTCCTCCATCAGCAACTGGATGAAAGAAAAATATCTATTATGTGATAAAAGACTGCACAAGCAAAACTACTGTAGCCTTTTTTGAAGAAACATAAGGGTTTCAGTAATTTTCCAAAATATAATAGTATTTTGCTGGGATTAGCATACATATGTATGTGCCATGTGTTAAAATATTAAAATATTAACATTAATCCTGTGCCATAAATAACAGCCACAGCGTTGAAATGTCACAACAACTTTCATGATTGTATATACCAGAAATAAAATTAGAACTTGAACGTTGTGACTTTAGGTAAGCATATCAAATGGTGTAGGTGGACAGTTAGGAAACTGAGAAGGGAAAAAAATAGATCATCTGAACAGGGAGGATTAGAATGGGGCCTTAAAGACTCTGAACAGTTACAAGAAGACAGCAAGCTTAACAACAATTATGCAAATCAGGTGGCACACAATGTACTTCTTGCTGATGTATCTAGTACTATTATTACAATACTTAAACATATGTTTTATAACAGGTTGAGCAGGTATTTGAGAGCAAATTAAAGGTTAATTATAACTTAAATTTAAAAGAGAAAGAAAAAGGAATGATGTGGGTGAACTAGGCAAAGAAGCTAATATAGTTGCTGCTCTATCTATGGTTTACAAAGCTAATATAGTTATTAAGCCAGATGACAAGAAGGAATATTATAAATAGTAAAATCTTTTAAATTGCAAATGAATTGCTGCGAGCAGAAAATCATACTATCCACAGTTTAAATGCAGCACAGAAAAAAATAATTATAATAACTGGACTACTTCAAATAGGTAGTTTGGATTCAAAACGAATGACCATCCTAAGGTCCCTAGCTTTATTGTCTGCTCTAAGACAGCAAAGATGCCTATCCCCTCCCCCTCCTAACTAGGCAGTGGCACACAAAAGCAGTGACTTGTTCCTAGCTTGGTGGATAGGTACAGCTTAAAGAATGAGTTCTAGGAAAAACACATAAAGGAAAGGGAAAAGGAATAAAGTGCAGATAAAGGTGAAAAGTAAAACAACAATCAGAGGTTTGCCAATGTTTATCCTTTTGAAATAGTAATTAGCTGCTTTACATAGGGAAAAAACAAGAAACAGGTATTCGTTTATATAGGAAGGTTACAGTATGCTTTTTGTTGAGTGCTGTACAGAATATTAACACAGTCTGTTTTATAACCATGCCAGCACTTTTGATATTTTTTTATACATGCTCATAATTTGAGACACAAAATGGATGTATACACATATTGTAATCCCCATACACAGTCTGTGTACTCAGATTTTATAAGTAAAGAGAAAACATTTGCACATAGACACTTTATTCTTGTACATTCAACCAGGTCTATAATTCTTACAAAGTGAATTCAAGAGGTAGAGTTTCAGTTTCCATGATTTTACAGTGCTCAACGGGTCATCAGAATTCAGTGCTGATAGTATTTCTTACAACCAGAACCAGAAGACATTGATAGAAATGAAAGAGCAAAGAGGGGACTCCTTATTTAATAATATCCTTACTTTTTTGTGTTTATTCATTTATCTGCATAAACATGCAAGTAAACCAAACACAGAGTTCTGTGATACTACCTCCTATATAGCAGACATTATAGACTCTGCAAAAAGCTTTCAATGAGCTAACCACACTACGTTTGTCTGCTCAAATGAGTGTTTTTTTAACTTAAAAGCAATTTGTAGAAGATCCAGATAATTAAAATAATATCAGTAGTAGCTCTGAAGTGTTATATCTCTTATCAGCTTATACGAATTCTTAAATTCACGGGTATCTAAAAAAATTAAGCTAAAGAACACAAGCAAAACAATCATTAGGACTGGAGTAGTTGGACTCGGCCACCTACCTCAATTTAAAATAAAATGAGTGACTGGCTGTCTCTGTCTGATCACAAATGGATTTTGAAATACTGATGGTCTGGTGGAAATAAAATTAGCTAGCTAACTAGCTAGCTCTGTTCGGATGAACGAACTCTCACGCGAAAAAAAGCAAACAACACAAGTTGTGTTTCAGCAATGGTAGCACTGTAGCACATAAGTACTGTGCTAGCTAGACTGCTGATTTGTTTCTCACTCTCTGTTTTTTTGGGAAGAGAGTGAGAACCAATCAGTAGCCATCCAGCCGCCCATGTCACGTACGTGACTGCGGATGTGGCAGTCCGATCCCCTTTCACCTCATTGTGCGGTTAAACCGCATAGACTATAGACTTCTGGGCATCACACTGACGCCTTTTTTTCTTAATCTAGACTGTTTTTACAACAGTCCAGATGCAGATTTACATACACTCAGAAAGTAAAAAAAGAAAAAAAAAAAAAAACAGAACTCGCTGAGCATGCACAGTTCGAGTTCCAGGACTTGGTGACTGGTGAGTCATTTGGACTCTTTTACAGCACTGTATATACTTAAGTAATTTTAATTAGAAATATATTATTTTTATTTTTAAACATGATCTTTTCTTTCTTCCATAGCTGGCGGGGCTGCAGTTCAATGGCATGACTCATACGAGCCGCCACTGACACACACACACACACACACACACACCAGCAGCTTACTCACTCTGAAAAGTATGTCTCCCAGTAAATCCCAACAGCCAGTCCATCCTCCCAAGTCGAGTAAATAAGCAGCAGCATGTGAGCTCAGGCTGGATGAGCTGATATTTGGATGGAGGTCGGATGATCTGCAAAAGTGGGGGGGCTCCCCTCCTCCCTCGCTCTATGGTTCCAGCGCCCATGAATATAACATATTTTATTTTCTGTCCCCTCCTCTCTTGAAGTAAATTGAATTTTATGTCCAAACTTATTATTCTCATGCAATTGTTTCCTACATATCACATTATTCAACAATTTATTCTTTGCTTCATTTAGAATAGATCTAGCATACCCTCTGGACAATAATTTCTCCTCTACTTCAGCCAGAGATTTCTCTTCAGAAGCCGTCTCAGAAGGATTCATCCATATTCTTCTAAATTCACCATAAGGCAATGACTTAATGAGATGATTATGATGCATGCTGGAAGCATGCAAAAAAGTTTTCACAGCAATACTCTTCCTAAATGGAACATATTGAATAACTCCCATCTCATTCATTTGAAGGCGAAATGCCGAGGTACCAGGATTAAAGCTGTTTGGTACTCCAAATCTGTGTATGCCTTTTGGCTTTATTAGGTTATGTTTGTGCAGCAGCAGTGATTCACCATGAGAGGAGGTTTCTCTTTTGTCTATGTTTGTGTGACTGTGAAGTTAATATACTTAAGTAAAAGTATTGTGCAGCTACAGGGGGGCTTGTCCCCTGGAAAAAAATGAAGTGTTTAGATGTAATGTCATTAAACATGTATTAGATGAATTGCTCAGGCATTAATTGATATTTTATATATATATATATATATATATATATATATATATATATATATATATATGGGTCTACATCAGAACATCGAAGTTTTAAAATTTAGAATGTTCTAATATCGACCCGTTTTGAGCGAACGCTAAAAATAATGAAGCTGCAGAACACCAAATTCTTTCCTAGGGAAAGAATTTGGTTGGCCGGTTCTGTGGCTTCACTATTTTCAGTGCTGTGGTGGAAAGTTACGGGTTGGGTTCAGGTAAGTGTGCGATTGTGTGGTCGTTAGGGTTAGGGTGCGGGATAGGTGAGTTAGGATTAGGGAGAGGGTTAGGTGAATTAGGGTTAGGGGTGGGTTAAGTGAGTTAGGGTTAGGGCACGAGTTAGGTGAGTGTGCGATAGTGACGGACCTTAGGGTTAGGGTTTGGGTTAAGGTAAGTGGATAGATAGTAGTGTATGTACAGTTTAGTGTAGGGTTAGTTGTAGGATTATAAGTGTATGTGTGTGGATTGATGTTTTTTAGGTGTGCTTGTGTTGTGTGTATGTGTTTCAGAATAGCAAATTTTTTATATCCATATACACATATATAAACAGATGATCTGCTGTGGCGACCCCTAACAGGAACAGCCGAAAGATGATGATGATGATGACACACACATACACACACACACACACACACACACACATATATATATATATATATATATATATATATATACACACACACACACACATGTATAAACTAATCATCCAAGATATGCACAAAGTAGCTATAACTGCAGGAGGCATCTGTGGAAGAAAATGCCTAGCTGCTGCAGTTTGCTCATTATTCTGGCTTTGTGACTTGTGTGAAGCAACTCTGAATACGTTAATATGTGACAACTGTCATGTGGTACAAAGAAGAAATACATCATATGGCCATTCTCTTTTATAACAATCACATAAATGTCTGAACTGTAAGTAGTAGTGGCTATAACTGCTTGAAGGCATATGGGGTGAATGGATAAAAGTAACTGAACTTCTTCTTATTTATGAACTTCTTGCCATTTGATCAGTTTAAACCCCCTCTAAAAAACATAAGGCATGAAATACATTACAGAACATCCAGACCTTCAGAGCATCTGGAGGCCTAGTGGCACCCTCACCTCAAAGCTGTATAAATTGATTTGACACAAGGCTTAGTTGTGCCCTCTGTTTTTATTTTTTGTCTGACAAAGTCTATCTAGGCAGCAGTAGTCCCTTCCCAATGGAGGGCTGGGGAGAAAAACTCTGCATACAATAAAATAAGGGTATATTACAATAGAATGGATGTTAAGAAATCGTATATTACAATAGAATTAATGTAAAAAAAATCACTTTTTGAGATTCACTTTGTACTGCCATCCATTTTGTGAAAATGTAATAGCTTTATGCTCAGAGAATGGTTATAATCGCCTGTGCTTATAGAATATGTTCAGTAAAGCCCTTTAAACATTATTTCAGGTTAAGAGCACATCTTACATCTTGTTAATTAAACTATCTATTACAGCTGCACATTATTTTTAACAAACTTTACAAATAAAAGACGAGAGGTGTGATGAAGAGAGGAACTTCTACAGGTTAAATAAGAAATGTAAGTTTAGCTAGAAGAATGCAGGTTTATTTTAATTACTATTTATTTTATTTATTTATTTTATTTGAAGTTTGTTTGCCAGGATGGTCCATTGGGCCGAATGAGCCCATTTTCAATGGAGTCCTGGGGAGGAAAAGCTCCATAGATACAATATAAAGTATAAAAGTATGAAATAAAATAAAATAACAGTCTGTTAAAGTACCAGAAGAGTACATATAAGCACAAGTAAAATGCTAATACAACTGGAATACAAAGAAGAGTCAAATGCAACAATTCATATCAGTTTACAATTTTTAGTCTCTATATTCACTAGAAAAGATGTTAAATTAAAGACAATAGTTAGTGGGTATGTACAGAAGATATTAAACATAAGTGGTTGTTTACAATGTGCATGTTGCCATGGGGGGGATGTGATTGTAGACTAAGGGAGTAAGGCAGTAGCTGGGGATGTTATGCAGGATGGGAACATGAACATTCCCAGAGAGATGATAAATGTGAGTGGAGGAGAGTTTTAAAGATGGGGAGGCTGCTGGTGCTGTGGATATGAGGTGGGAGGGAGTTCGAGCGACGGGCAAGGGAAAAAGAGAGTAGGAGTTTGCCTGCTGGACGGGCAGGTTTGTGGAGTTCAATTAGGTTCTGAGTGCTAGTTCTTAGGGGTCTGCTAGGTTGGTGCATGGCGAAGGTTGAGGCAAGCGAGGGGCAGAGTGAGGGCTTGAAAATGAGTTTATGAGCATGAGTTAGCTGAGTGTAGATAAGGTAGTTGGGAAGCTCTAGCCAGTTTAGTTTGTGGAGGGCAGTACAGTGATGGGAGGAGGATCTGTGTCCAGTGGTGAATTTGGTGATTTTGTTGCAGCAGGAGGAGAGTTTTGTTTTGATAGAGGATTGTAAGTTGGTTAAGAGTGGGGTACCATAAAGGAGGGAAGGGATGAGGTATGTGGTAGAGAGGAGGAGTCTAGTGGATGGGGAGAGGAAGCGAATATGGTGATAGAACATACCAATTTCCTGATGTGTTTTTTTAATGTTTGTTTGTATATGGGAATCAAATTTAAGCTGATTATCAATGAGAGCTCCTAACATTTTAGCACTGGGAACAATTTCAAGGGATGTGTTGTTGTGACTGGTTATGAGGAAGGAATTTATGTCGATAAATATGCTTTTGGATGGGGTGAATAACATGAGTTTGGTTTTTGATGGATTGAGAGCTAGATGCTTATCATGCATCCATTTTTCAGTGGTTGAAAAGGCATCTTGAGTTAGTTTTATAAGGGAGGGAATGGAGTTAGCAGCACAGATAATTGTTGAATCGTCTGCATATTGGACTATTTTAGCATTCGGGATATTGTGGCGGAACTCATTAATGAAAATGTTGAACAGTAAGAGACCTAATATGGAACCCTGGGGTACACCAGTGACAGTGTTGAGGAATGAGGAAGTAGATTTCTTCCGTTTGACAGATTGTTGCCTGTTGAAAAGGTAACTGGTAAACCAGTTGATACAAAAGGGTGAAAGATGTAGGTTAGAGAGTTTGGTCAGCAGGAGGGAGTGGGAGATGGTATCAATCTAGATCAGGAGAGGTCATTGTGCCCCTCTACTCAACACTCATCAGGCCCGTAATTGAATACAATGCCCCTTTTGGGATGTACCTTACCCGACACCTGCAGCAACTGGAGAGACCCCAAAAGTACCTCACCAAGAGGATCATGGGCTACAAACAGATGTCCTATGCAGCTTGACTAAAGAAACTCCAGCTCTACTCAGTTGCTTACTGCCTACTCAGAGGCGATCTATGCCTGACGTACAAAGCCATGTCAAACCCAGAATTAATGGACATGCTCCACCTCAAAAACTCCAAGTCCCTTAGAGCTACACGCTCCAGGGACCTAAACCTCAGCACAAAAATAAATAGGACATGCTGGAGGGACAGATTCATTTCCCACAGGCTCCCCTCACTCTGGAATAGAATCCCAATTCATGTTAGACATAGCCCCTCGCTGACCCTCTTCAAGCGAAATTTGGACGCGTGGATGGGAAATCGCAAATTCACCCCTGGGATCTCTCCTGTGTCCCTGCTAGACATAGGCACAGTAAACTAATCTTAAAAGGGTACCTTCTGTGACCTACTTTACAGAGGCACAGTAGGCTAATCTAATAGGGAGGCGGAAGCCAAATACACTCTGGCTAGGCTTATAAATGCCCTAGGGCAGATAGCCTAGTATCTACCTATGAACTTAAAAGCCTTAGAAAGGTCTAGGAGGAGGGTGGAGACAATGCAGTTGGAGTCTCTGACTTTATTTACAGTTTCGAGGAAGGAGAGTAGTGCAGTAGAAGTGCTGTGACCGAGTCTGAATCCATGTTGTGTTGGGGTTAGCAGGTGACTGTTGGTGAGGTATGGTAATAGTTGTATGTGGATACATTTTTCAAGTAGTTTAGAGATGGGAAATAAGATGGCGATAGGTCAAAAGTTGGAGATGTTATTATTGTTTCCTTCTTTGTGGAGGGGAATAATGTAGGCTTTTTTCCAAATTTGGGGTACATAACCTTCTTGGATTGACCGGTTTATAAGTATACAGATGAGGAAGGCAATGGCTTCAGCAGCTGTCTTTAGGAAGAAGGAAGGGATATTATCAGGGGCATTAGAGCAAGGTTTTAATTTTAGAAGGAATTTTTTTATAGTAGATACAGGTATGGGTTTGAGAGAGAAGAGAGGGAGGTGGGAGGTGGAAGAACCTGAGGAGGAAGGGGTAGTGGGAATTGTAGCTGGATGAGTGGAGTTATTTGTAAATGATGATGTTAATTTAGATATGGAGTCAGTGAAGAAGCTGTTAAATTGGGAGGCTAGGTCGGTATCAGAAGTATTGTGATCAGGGTGTGGATTTTCCTTTTTGCCAGGGTTGAAGAGGCAGGAGATACTATCCCAGAATTTTTTTGGGTTAGTCTTGTGATTGTTTTGGAGGGTGATTTAGTAGGATTTGCGGTCAGAAGTGATAAGTTTTTTAACTCTGTTGTGGAGTATTTTGAATTCATATAGGGTGGCTGGGGTTTTGTTTTTATAGTGGTTTTTCAAGGCTTTATCACGGAGGCGCATGACAGCTAAGATATCTTTGGTTAGCCATGGGATGGTTTTGCTCTTAATTCTTTTAGTTCTTAGGGGGGGCCAAGGTGTCTAGTAGGTTTAGAAATGATGTATTAAAATAGGTGACAGCTTCATCTAGGGGAAGTGTATGTAGGGGACTCCAGGTAATTGTTTAAGTAAGTCAGAGAAGGTGGTAGGGTTAAAGTTTTTTTAAGGAGAGTACAGAGATGGTGGCATGTGGCAGTTGTAGGGAGGGAGAATGACGGCGAGCGAAAGTAGGAAAGTGGTCACTGAAAGAGTCAGGGAGCGTACCACTACTGGAGATAAGGTGTGGGTGTGATACCAGAATCCAGTCTAGGGTGCTTCCAGAGGAATGGTCCTTTGATGGCCTGGTTATTGAGTTGATTAACTGATGAAAGTTGTAGAGGTTTATATTTAGGGGGTTTGTGGGCACTGGACAGAGGACCAGTTGACGTTAACATCACCTAGGATAACAGTTTCATTTGTAATATTGGTGGAGAGCCAAGAGAGAATGTCCTCAAGAATAGGTATGATGTCACCAGGAGGGATATAGAGGGAGGCTAGGAATATTGTTTTACGCTTGTTTAGGTGGAGTAGGGCTAGAAGTAATTCAGCATTGGCAAATTGGGGAACAGGCTTAGAATATGAAGTAACTGAAAAGGAAGAGGAATAGAGTAGAGCAACTCCACCTCCTTTTTTATGGGTTCTGTCTTTCCTGATGATATTATAGTTGGGGGGAGTTAACTAACATGGGTATAGCAAAACAGAACTATAAATATAATGATCCAGGCAGTAGAAAGTGACCAACCCAACCATTGCAGACTGTACAGAACAATCATCTGGTGCCTATGCATGACAGCTGAACTGCTGTGAAGACATACATAGTAGAAAACAAAGTGCATTGTAAAGACGTATAGCAGAACAAGACAACATTTAGTTTTACAGGCATATACTGCTCCAAGTTATAGTGCTTCTTGTGAGCCATTCATTCCATAAGCTGCAACAGCACTATACAACCAAGTAAGTAAATATGTAAATGTAAGTATGACCCCCGAGGGGAACTACAAACACCTAGGCTAGAGACAAAAATACTTTTTTTTTTTTTTTTTTTTTTACTTTACATTAGTTAGAATACATTACACAGAGACATTATGCTTATTAAAAACACATTGCATTAGGGTAACAAAGGTTTCAACAAGCCCAAGTTTGCTAGAAAAGTGGTAAACTTAAAATCTGGAAGTTGGTGCAGAGGTTAAGGCTTTGAGCTGTAGTCCCTGTGGTATAAGGTTTGAGTCTCTCAGCTCTCATCTGCCTGCTGTGTGATCTTGAGCAAGTCAGTTAACCAGACAGTGCTAAGTGAGAATTTGCGCTGGGAACCTTAATGATCCCCTAGACTGCAAGGCTAGTAACTACCTATGAACAAATGACAATGTTAGCCAACTATGAAAAAGTCCCATAATAAAAATGCTAAAACATTAGAATGCTGATTGTTGTTAGAATGCCATATGGTCAAGCACTCTGAAGTCCCTTCATGATATCAGTGAGCATGAAGGTTTGTCTTCTCTCGTAATATGGTATTTAATTCTGATGGCCAAACAAATGATGTATTTCTGTGTTTTAGGTGGGTTTGGAATAATGACTAAGGTCTTCACCTGATAGACACAAGGTACAGGTTTCATTCTAACCTCAGGGTATTAGCTAGGCTTAAAAGGTCTTTCAGGTCAGTTAACCTAGTATTCATCTATGAACCTATACTAAAAGGTGTGTAAAATAAAACTGTCATCAGGGACAAGCGTAAAGAATTTTAAAGCGTAAACAGAATTTTGTTTGTTTTTCTTTTGAAATGCACTCCTTGAAGGCGGTGGAGGTTAGAGTGATGGAATATAGAGAAGGAGACAGTCTGGATGGTGGTGTATTGTGTCGACAGAGAGGAAAGACTTGGTGGTTGCTGGTGATGGTGTGGTCAGTGAGACCAGTCAGGCCTGAAGGTACAGGTGATTGATAGACTGTGGTCGGCGAGGGTCAGAAGGAGGAATGTTGGACTGGAAGTGGTTATGGATGGTCGGAACAGCAGGTAGTGGTGGTTGACTGCAGGTAGCGGCAGTTGCACTGATGGAAAAAGACTATTTTATATAATGTTGATCTTCAATTGGCTCTTTAACTGTTGTGTTTTTTTTTTTTTTTGTTTACTGTTACATCTAGTTGTGATGTGTTGTGCTGTTATGTTATTGTGCATGAGCTTGGAGGAACGTAATTTTGTTCAGCTGTACTTCATATGATTGAATGACAATAATGTTTGCTTTGTTTTGCTTTACTTTACATGTCAGACTCTGGACTATCAAAGAGGTCTGATAAATACAACTAGAACCCTGCTCCCACTTTACTTAAAATAATTCACTTTAAGATTCCAGCACAGCCTGCCATTAGTTATCTGACTGCAGCCTACTTTTTGCTAGTTTCTTAATCACTACACATTAAGCTGGTCTTTGGTGGGTTGTGTCACAATAATAAAAAATATCCAGGGCTTGGATAAAAAAGGAATATAATTCTTTACAAAAAGTACACAGATAATTGTTGATTCAGTTTAGAGCACTGCCAGCTATATATAACTGAGAAAATTATTATAAGTGAATTCTGTGGCTGTCACTAGTCTGTCAAATGAGAGTGTTAAGATAATGAAGGATAAAGGTTGTATATTATCAAGCAGGGCCAAAAAATGATCAAAATGCATGTGGACAGTGGCTAGTTTTGTCTTTCATAGGGGAAGCAATGTGATATAACATCCTGGGGTTCTAAATATTATTGAAAATAATATGATAAATACATCAGAAACTAAGCATATGAGATTTGGGAGACATAAATTGAAAGATGAATGCTTAAAACAGCACACAGTGATTGAAACTGTAGATTCATTTAAGGACCTGACTATATGGGTAGATCTAGCTTTGAGTTTTTCCTATCATATCAAGCAATTTGTTAATGACAGTTATAGAACTACAGGTTGTATAAAAGGATTTATAAAGTCCAGGAAATCAATCATTGTTAGTTATATTACACCCAAACTTGAGTATGAAATAATAATATGGAAACCCTATAAGAAAAAAGCATGAGTAAACTGGGCATCCACTGACATGAATATTTCAGTTAGCATGAAAGACCAACATATCTGAACTTATACAGTGTCTCATATAAACATTTAAGAGGAGACCTTATTCAGGTATATAGGGCATTTAGAGACGACTACCTCTAGGAATGTTTGGGGTTATCAAATAGTAATGGAGAATCATCAGACAACCTATGTAGAAGATTCTATATGAATGAGAAGTGCACCGATTGGTTCTCTGAGAGAGCAGCTGATGCATGGAACAGACTACCAAATTACATTAAAGCAAGGACCAGTTTAGACTTTTTTTAAAAACAGGCTAGATGCTTATTATGAGAACAGTTGTTATGTTATATTGGCAGGCTAGAAGAGTGTTATTGGCTGTGCTTGAAATATTTCTGTGTATTATGTATGCAAGTGTCAGGTAGCCTGGAACGATAAAAGAGGTTATTCCTTCAGTCACAAACAAGTTGAGCTGGTAGCAGTTATGATTAGTTTAACATTGTTCGGTATAAGGTGGTCTGGATTAGTCTTAGATTCATTCTACACAGAATCAACAAACCATCAAAGGGCAGCCATGTAAGCTGAAACTATATAAGAATTAAGTCAAAGGAGATCCATGACCTATATAATCAGCCAGTAATTACAGCTGGAGAAGAGGAAAGTGATTAGCATTTCTGGTCACTCATACATTTCCAGGTCAAGAGCACAGCTGCAGCAGCCTCTAGTGGGAGCAAAGCTAGGTTTCAGCACCAAGCAGGTCATTCATTAGTTAGCTGTTCCAAGAGTGTGATGGCAGCATTTGCAGAGCAGATTGGAACAACATGAGCAACTGCTGGGAGTGGCAGCGGCTGTATTGTATTTGGAAGCAATGCTGTAAGAATCCATTACATGACGGGAAGTGAGACACTCTTACTAAACTGAATTTATTGGTCATGGCTTGAGGTGCAGTTCATATGATCAATTGCCATCAAGAAAGCAGTAAATGTGTCAAGAATAGGATAAGGGCAGAAAGGGGATGGCATATAATCTTGTATTTGGGGTGAAGATAAAGCCAACAAAATATATATATAAATATAGGTTTACTATTGAAATGTCGAATGGCACTACATCGACTGTACTATAGTCGAACACGGAAGTTCGAAAATAGTAATGTCGACGACAAAAAAACAATCTAGGACTGTGTTTTAACATGGGTCGAGGTAGGGGAGATGTTTGTAGTTCTGAATAATACTGAACACCTACCTCGACCCATGTTAAAACCATTCTTAGATTGTTTTTTTGACGTCGACATTACAATTTTCGAACTTCTGTGTTCGACTATAGTACAGTCGATGTAGTGTCATTCGACATTTTAATAGTAAACCATAAATATGTATATATATATATATATATATATATATATATATATATATATATATATATACATACACACAGCAGGGATCATGAAATATCTTCCATGGTTAGGCACAGGTAAGTTTACAGTAGACTCGCAGAAGGGCAGAAGGATTGGGATGATGTGGATTAAAGGAATCCATGTCATCTTTCTGAAGGAAATTTTACTGAGTAGCAATCAGCCAAAATGAAATTGCTAAAAGGTACTTTCACTGAATCTCAAAGTATACTTTCTGCTAGGGGCAATCCCTAATGTACCCCCTCAAAGTGGGAGATACTCCTAGCCCCAAACTTAAACATCAACTCAACAGTCAAACAAAGGTCGGGAAGAGTACAAACTCCATTATCACTGAAAATGTCTAAAAGCACAAATGGCTTTATACATAGCTCTCAAATTCTTTGCTCAAGATTTCTGCATACAGCAACAAATAAAACAGTGACAAAGACCAAAACCAGGGGCACTTTTTAAATATTACTCTAATTCAATTAAAATGTTAATAGAATAACAGAGTTTGCATAACCATGCATTTTCTGAACAATAAGTAGTATGAAACTCTAATGTCTGTTATTACTTTTTAATTGTAGTCATCAGAGCTTTACCAGAAAATCAAAAATATTATGCGGGACAAGACAAAAATATGAGGGAAAATCAGAGACACTCTGCAAAATCAGGATCAATTGAGAGTTATGGCTTCATGGTATCAGCACTTGCTGAAAATGCCCTGATATACCTGCCTGGCTCCTGACCTAAGAAGTATTTACTGGGCAGGATGCAAGCAGGTCAATCCTCTGGGGCAGAAAACTGGTTTAAGAAGTGGTGCAGTTTTAAGAACACATAGCACTGTAGCATTTATTCTCAGGAAGGAATGCATTTAGGGTGCACTTGTCACATGTTAGCTGCTATTATCTACAGAACATTGTCTGGTAATCCATAGACCAGATGAGGAAGGATTCCATTCTGGCTTGCACACATCTCAGGAGTTTGTAGTTGAACAGTAGTTTAGTTTGGCTCAATAAAGCATATCTGATATGGAGAAACATATACTAAAAAAAATGTCCTCCTCAGTGTGTGTGTCTGATTTATTGCTCTGATATAAAGAGGTCTGTTACTTCTCCTTGCAGTATGATGTTAGCCTGGCTATTGTTAGGGCAAGGAAGGCCTAACCATGGATGGTACCATTAGTAATTCTGGAAAACAGGCTTCTTTGAAAGAACAGTGAGTAACTACAAAGTTGAAATGGCACCCTGACAGAATACTGTTTTGGGGATGTGCAAACATTTAAACACCAACAACAGAATGGTGAATATATACCCCATCAATGCGGCAAAATAAACAGTGGTTTTGCATGCATGGCTGGTCACAGAAGCTTGGGTTTGTTCATTGCTTAATGATACTACATTCTACAGAAACAGCAAAATGCTGACAGCAGAGGGGGTGTTAGCAGGGTGAGTTCTACTACTGTAGTGGCATGGTGGCATCTCTGGGTCAGAGGCAGCTTAACTGCAGTCCCTTCATACATTAGGCACAAACACAACCAAAACACAGCATAAAACAGCACTACTGACTAATGTAAACAGACATAAACATAATCAAGCATTCTGTGTAGATATGCTGTCAAGTGTACAAGGAAAAAAAAAAGTGTCTTAGCTGGCATTTCACATTAGAATACCAGTCCTGACTCCTGGACACACAGTATCCAGTGACTGCAACAGTGAAACGCGAAGAACATCTGCAATAGAAAAAAAAAAATATGATAGCAATACCGCATAAGTCTCTTAAATGTCTGCATTATAGTGTATTGCTGGATCACCTCATTCTAAGCAGAACACTAGCTGACAACAATTGGCCATGGGAGGGATTTCTGACTTCAGAAGTGACATGTGGGAATAGATATCTCTCAAAAATGCAATAACACTTTCTTTTTGTGCATAGTCAAGCCAAAAATGACCTCCTCCCTACAACCCAGTACTCCCTTTTATATTTATTCATGATATGACCCATCTCTCCACCTTGGTGGCACTTAACCTTTATACAGTACTGAATTTAATGTTCCATGCTACCATGAAAACAGTTTTTTTGGTTGGCCATGGTACTTTAAAGTAACTCTAAAACCTTCCACAAATATCACACTAGGTAAATGATTCATAACATCACGCTTCACATTTAAACATTACTTTTGAACTGCACAAACATGCTTTTTTAAATTCAGTCCTTGACCAACAAAAATATAATTGTTCCATTAATGAATGTCTTTTTTTCTTTTCACATTCATTTACGAATTTAAGCAACAAAAATCCAGTTTCCAATGTAATTTCACAGATGGCTTCATTACCTAAAAGAGTAAGAGACCTATATATTCCTTATAGAAAATCCTACTGGTATGACTAAATTGCCCCAAACACAGCAGTACCATTTTTAGTTCTTAGTCTCACAATGTTGTCTTTTCTATAAGGAAAAACATTCACATTGCCTTTTTCTTGCCTCCTGTTACAACTGACCACTTCTGAAAAAGTTTTACTAGAACTCTGAAATGATTCTTCTCTGCCATTACCTTTTTAAAACCTTGTTCTTTCTGTTCCTTATTTACAATATACACACAATCTGCCATTTCACCCCGTAAAACAGACTCATATCCTGATTTCTCCATTTCAGGCACTCCAGCAATTGTTTATTCTACAGTCCACCATCCTCCAGCTCTGTTACTACAATGGCTTCCCTGCACTGAATTGGTCTGAAACCCAGCTAAATGCTGCTTATTTGTATCACCTACTACAATGACAGAAACAGCTCCTGATGTTTACACAACAGCGTCTGCTACCTTAGCCATCATGATTTCCTTCTGTTCAGGATCTTTCTCCATATTTTCAAATGATTTTACACTACTCTCCTGTATGCTGTCACTTCTACTAGACTCCATCTTGAGGCTCTCCAAACAGGTCCTCTGACACCATCTAGTATTCATAAAGAGCAGAGGAAATTCCTCAGTGCCTTGAGCAAATTTTCCCTAGTAGTATAAATACCACTCCAGGTCTCCCGTGAATAGAGGCCAGCAGTCTACTGGGATTAACCCAGTCAACAAAGAATAACTAAAAAAAAGAAAAATAAATAAATAAACAGACTCCTGCATTCTACTCTTGTGTGCATGTGTGTGTGTGTGTGTGGGGGGGGGGGGACTAACTTGTTATGCATTGTTATAACATGAACTGTATTACTATGGACACGTCACCTAGCCACTCAGTTGAAGTTACAGTAGCCACTCAACAGCCAATCTCCCTTTGACTTACTGGTAGCAGCCAGCAAATATATATAACTTTAAGGACTTCTATCTGTCGTTGGTTGCTGCTGAAATACATTACTGTTGTAAGTTTGTCTCCCCTTTAGCCATTGTGTTAGGGCTGCCATATCAATCCAGCAGAACAGTTGGCATGTCAAATCCTGGATGGAACACCAAACAATCCTACAACAGCACTGGAGACATTTTCCAATGTTGATGCACATGATGCAGTGGTCAGTTTATACCACACCCACTATAACCTGCACATTGAGATTTCAACAGATGAAACAATGACAGGATCTAAGGGTAAACTGTCTTTTATACCAGATAGCTTGAGAGGTATGTCATTAAGACACTGGTTCTGGCAGTCTCATTGATTGATATATATTTTGGTTGAGTGAGTTAGCCCTGGTGGGTAGACCACATTTACAGAGGGAGCCCCAGGGAGGAAAGCTTAAGTCACAGCAACAATATACAAACTCAGACAAGAAAGATTAACAATATAATTACCTAAATAGTCATAATAAAGTGAGCACAAATAATCAACATATTTCACTCTACAGCAGAAATTACCCTTGTGTGCCACAGTGTATACAGAAAGCACAAAGGTACTTATGTATTATCACAACCACATTCTCAACAACTCGATAATATGTAAGTAGTGATGCATCTGCACAGTGGTCCAGTTTCTCAGAAAGTTTCTCAGTACTTTGGACTGAAACATAAGCAACTGACTGTTTGGCGGGGGGATTTCAATATTAAAAGCTGTGACTTTAAGTATACCCGAAAGCAGGAGCCCAGACTGTCCGAATTTCCCTGCAAGTGAGTCAATCCGCATTGTGTTGACCCGCAGTGTGCAGTTGTAAGTGTTCTGATTCACTTTCCTTTAAATATTGTGAAAAAAGAAATACATTTGCAGGCTGAACCTGCATTGCATGTTGTATGGCCTAATTAGTGCAGTGGTGTATGCGGGTAAAGTAGTAAAAAGCAAAGAATGCCAACAAGACAAAGACCGGCATCAGCAAGCAAGCCAACATACCAACTGCAGTTAGTGATGTTACATCACGGCACTGGGTATTGCCATTGCTTTGCATACCTGTCAATTGGTTACCAGATGAAATGGGTGGAAAATGTAAAATAATGGTGTGTCAAAAGCCCCCAAAATAAAGACAGATTTTACACATTGCCATTAAAAAGTTTCTTAGAAACTGGACAACTGTCAACAGCTACCGGTACTTACGTGCCCTTGACTTGGTTGACAGCGGTAAATTGTTTGGTCGTTCATTTCCCCATACAGTAAAATCTGTTGAAAGAAAAGTCACTGTAATGACAGACACTTCAGTGACACACACTTGCAAATTAACTTTACAAACATATAACGGCAGGAGAAGGACTTGGAAATGAGCCGCTTCTCCTGCTCCAAATGTGGTTGTGATAATACTAAGTACCAGCACAAATTATGCATGAATCCTCCAAAATGTGTGCAGGGATCAACAATTATGTCCAGTAGTCACCACATACAATTGCAGCTCTTAGCAAATAGCATAAAATAGCCTTACTCTTAGCAAATAGCATAAAATAGCCTTATACTGATACTATTTGTTTAACAGTACATAAATAAAAAGCTAAAGGCTCCATTAACTGCCTACCAGTTTTGGTGTAATCCAACGTCTTCAGTGCAGATGATGCAATCAAAAATGGAACCATATTAAATAGAATCACAACACCATTAAAGATATTAAAGTACATATTAAAATTAATTTAAACCAGGGCTAAATAATGCCCCATTTAATAATCCAAAATTCCTCCCTGAAGGCAACAGCTTTTGTAAACCAGAATTTGTTAAAGACAGTGACAGAAGCCTATCCATACCCATAAAATGAGACACAGACCGAGTATGTTTTTTAATATGTCAATAAGGCATTTGATAAGTGACTACATTTTAAATCACTAATATGCTCACAAATTCTTTTTCTAAATTGATGTGAGGTTTTACCCACATGATTTTTTTCATCTTACCTTTAAGCATCTATTGCAAGACCACCAGTTATTGTAGAGGCCACATTCTGCCTCTCAGTAGTTATCTTGAGATTAGTGCTTCTGTTTTCTCCTGGTGATAGAAGGAGGGCAGTTACATTATTTCCTGAAGACTGCTGATTACCAGAAAGCTTAATAACTGCTTTACAGGTGACAGCTTAGAATCCGTGCTTATATTCTGATCCTGGTGAGAGTAGGAGCAGAGTTCATTGATTTCTGACTCTTTCAGGTTGGAGAGAGAGTGTCTGTGCCTAACATACCTGATTGGTCTGGTTGCTATTCGAGGCATCTACCAGAAAAAGGCTACAAGCCTGCAGCCACTTGCATCATCTGGGACAAGACTGTGGATCACCAAATAGGCCGTGGCCTGCTACTCTTCTTGGGATTGGTGCTAAAACTATCTAGTTTTAGCTAGAACTAGCCAGTTTTTTTAGTTTCAACACTCAAAACTGTTTTTTTTTTGTGCACAGCACTTGCTCAGAACTCATTGTAAGCACTAAGTAAACTACAAATCACTGCAGCACTCAACTTTCCTCACTTGTTAAGAGGAAAACAGTTCTTAGTACTTAAATTAATAAGCACCTTTCCAGGCATGTCCATGGGTCAGCTCCCGGTGTTTTCTCCTGTCCACCTGATGAATCTGGGCATCTTGGGGCAATGTAGCAATTGCCACATGTGCACTGACAACCGTCTCCTCCTACCACCCAACACCACAGCCTGTGAGAGATGCACTTATAGCCAAACTGGAAGCCAAGCTCTCTCCAGCCAAGACTGAACTAGACAGTCAAGAGGAGAAGGTTAACACCTGCACCACACCTCACTCGACACATAGCCCTTCAAATCCCACACTACCAAAACCCACACATAGAAACACAAAGCACACACCCACATTCATGAAGGCTCTCAATAAAAATCTGCCCAAGTAACAGAGACCTCCCAAGCTGAAACACCGACCACCACCTCCCAACACTAACCACATGACACATAGCCCATAAAATCAGTGTGCCACTCAACCTCAGCTCATAAGGTAAAACAACGTACTCAACACACTAGTCATAGGTGACTCTATAGTCAGGCACACCGATGTCCCACTCACCAGGCTAAACAAGGAGAAGGTTACTATCAGCTGCCTGTTGGGTGCCATGATTCACCACATAACCCATGCACTCAGGTCACTCCACAACAAGTACAAATACAACTGTCATTGTCCATGTTGGTGTGAATGACCTGAGACATACCTCCCTGGACTACATGAAAATAGACATGGAGGAGCTCTCGGATCTTGTAGCCCAGGCAGGTATGACCCTAGCCCTGAGCAGCATCCTGCCATTGCCCAGAATGATAGCATAGTACAAGCACAACATGATTGACTTCAACAATTGGCTAAGCTTCTGGTGTCGTTCTAAGGGGATCCAGTATCTGTCTGCCTGAGATGACAGGGTCGACAGATCATGATGCTTTGCCAGAGATGGCCTGCACCTGTCGCCCCTGGGATTCCGGATACTGGTTAAGCCTCTTGCCACCTCTATAGTGTCTTTTTTAGGCAAGGTTCAAATGCTAAATTCACCACCATAACAGGTACAAGCAAGCAAACTCTGAGGGTAATGCTACTCAATGCTAGAAGTCTAAACCTCAAGAGGCACTCCTTAAAATGGAGAACACTGACATCTGTGCAGTGACATAGACCTGGTTCAAGGCTCCAGAGATCATTCCTGCATTACCAGGCTATAATTCATACAGCACCTTTTGGTCACCTAACCTGGAAAGAAACACTGAAGGCAGAGGCATGTCCATATTCATTAAGGATATCCACACTTCCAGGCTAGTTGCTCAACATAATGTATCCGAAATTATCCAAGTGCAACTAACACTGGGCAAGACTGCAATCCAGGTTGTAGCTTTTTACAGATCCCCCACCATGCTGCAGGATTCTCACTCTTCATTTCTTAAGATACTGGAAAATATTAAGGTACAACCCAATATCTTAATTATGGATGAGTTCAACTACCCCACCATCGAATGGGAAAACTACTCATGTACCAACTCTTTAACTTGTTTTCTGGAATTCATAAATTCCAACACCTTGGATCAGCTTGTCCACACCCCCACCAGGGGCAGCAAATATCCTGGACCTGGTCATTACCAATAAGGGTAACCGATGTTCCATGCCAGAGGTCCACTAGTTGCTGTTCAGATCCAACCACAACTAATCACCCTAGACATCCATATCCCACCCCCATTAAGGAAACCACTGTCAAAAACAACTCCAAAGCCAACTTCATGCTTCTTAAGACAGAAGTGGCAAACTTCACGACACCCATGCAGATGGAAAATAGAGGTACAACTGCTGAATCTTACACAAATGCACTACATAAGCACATATACAAGTGCATGGATCATGCCATCCCCAACAGAACCAAGACACTATCCTCCAAAAAGAGGAAGCCAATCTGGTGGTCCCCTACCATAAACAAACTCTACAACAGAAGGAAGAAGCTGTTGCAAAAAAATGTAAAATCCCAAGACTGGAGGAACTCCATGGCCAGCGTCGGCAAGAAGCTGAGATCCCTAATAAAATCCTCCAAAGCTAGTTATGAAAATAAAATTGTTACTGATTCCAAAGACAACCAAAAAGCATTCTACAGCTACGTCAAGAATCTCAATGGCAACACTCAGATTTGCTCTGAGCTACAGCACAATGGCACTAAATATACAAAACCAACTGATATTACCAACATCCTGGCAGATAGGTTCAGTGCTAACCTTACCCCCCTCTCACCCTCCAAAAGACCCATCTTAATACTGGAAGAATGCAAAGCCCCTGTAATCATGGATGAACAAGTAAAGACCGCACTCGCCAAACCCAAGAACACAGCATTCATGGGACCAGACAACATCCCAGACTGCGTACTGCATGAACTACAGAACAAACTGGCACCCCACCTAAGTACCATGTTCAATCATAGCCTCACCTCAGGCTATGTGCCTACTGAATAGCACATAGCGACGGTTATCCCACTCCCCAAAGGGGGTGCCACCATGGACCCTGGAAACTACTGCCCCATTAGCCTGACGAGCCTGGTCTGCAAGGCCATGGAACATATCATCTTGGAACTTATAAACAAAGACATAGGTAACCTCCAAACCCTGGACCCCACTCAGTTTGGGTTTGTAAAGGGTAGATCATGTTTATTAAATCTGAATGACTTCTTTGAAGCAGTCACTAGAGCCGTAGACCAGGGCAAGGTAGTGCACGCAGCCTTTCCTGACCTCGCCAAGACTTTCGATACCATCCCCCACTCTGGAATTATAGATAAACTCACTAAACTGGGCATAAATCCGTATGTCACAAGATGGGTGGCCAACTGGCTCACTGACAGAACCCACACAGTAAAAGTAGCTGACTCCAAGTCCGACTTCAGACCAGTGATGAGTGGAGTACCACAGGGGTCGGTCCTAGGTCCTCTCCTGTTCGGCATCTACTTCTCTGAAGTGCAGGCCAAAACAGAAGGCCTTTGGCTAACAAAGTTCGCAGATGACTGCAAACTGGGAGCCATAATATAATCAACTAATTATGCAGACATTCTGCAAAAGGGCCTCACAGAGACAGATGCTTGGTGTCAAAGTCATGGCCTCAAGCTCAATGCCAAGAAGTGCATTGTCATTCCCTTTGGGAAAAACTCGGTGCCCATGAACTACCACATAAGCGGTAGCTCACTTAACACTGAAGTGTGACAAGAGACCTCGGGACACAGGTGGACAGTAGTCTCCTTTGATAACCACATTGCCACACAGGCACACCTCATCACAAAAGTACAATGCTCCGTTTAGCATGTATCTCACAAGACGCCTACAACAATTGGAAAGGCCACAGAAATACCACACTAAGAGGATTACAGGTCTCAAACAGATGCCATACGCAGACCGTCTCAAAAAATTTCAGTTCTACTCCACTGCATATCGCCTACTCAGAAGCGATCTCTGCCAAACATGCAAAGCTATGTCAAACCCAGAGCTGTTGGACATGCTGCACTTAAAGAAATCCCAATCTCTCTGAACCACATGTTCCAGGAACCTAAACCTTGTCATTACAATAAACAGAACATGCTGGAGGGATAGATTCCTGTCCCAGAGACTTCCCATACTCTGGAACAAACTACCCATCCATTTCAAGCAAAGCTCCTCATTGGCCCTCTTTAAGAAAAACTTTGACGACTGGATGGGAAACAGAAAATTCACCCCGAGGATCACTTCTGTGACACTGCTTGACAGGGGCACTGGAAAATAATTTTCTTGGGTGGCAAAAGCCAGGGAACCTTTTGGGCTAGGCTTATATAGGCCCCAGGGATGATAGCCTAGTACCTACCTATGAACATATAAAATGTATAGCATGAACATCTTACCAGGTAAATGACCCACTCACTGCAACAAGTGATCAAACTCCTAACTTGACAAAATCCAGTGAGTACTGGCGAAGAAATCTCTTTGCTTTTAGAAATATATTTACATGCAGAACAAGATCCACGGGAGACACACAAAAATGTCTAGTTAAAGTCTTTTGATGTAATTGTTGTTGGAATGTTGTAGGAAAAGCTTGTTGGAGATTTTCTCCCTGGGCCTCCACTAAAAATGAGCTCTTTTAGGCCCAATGGACTTTGCCGGTAAACAAATGCAATAAATAAATAAATAAATACAGATTCATCTATCTCACTCTTTTTTATAGCCACCTAAAAATTAGCCAATCATCTTGCCCCACCTAAAAGCAAATCTACACTGTGATGGAATTAATGAAGCTATTTCATTATCTGCCAATAACAGCCCCCAAAACTTATTGATCAAATCTATAAAGGAAAATATTAGATGCTTAAGCAGCCAAAATGCTCAAAGAATTATCACAAGAGACCTTGTGTACATAATTCAATAATTAAGAAAAACAAGGGTGAAACAGGCAGGTAAAAAAACAATAACCGCACAATATACTCAACTAAATAAACCACTGCCAATGAACCAGAGCAGAAAGCCATGCAGTATAACATCAAATGTTTAATACAAATACATACAAAAGAAGAACAACAAAATAAAAACAGACTGGTTCAGAGCTTTCATTCACTAAATACTAAAAACTTCTTCAGAACAAGCAATGAAACTACTCAAGCCCTTATATAATTTCCTATAAAAATATGGTGTCCTTAAATAATTCAATAATTTTAATGTATCTTCATAATCGGCCTTAGATTTAGCTGAAGCCACAATATCATGCTTAAATCCATGTGAAAAAAATCTGTGTATAAGCGCTTCAGAACAAATTTTATAATCCTCATATTTAGAACAAATCCTTTTGATTCTATAGAATTGTGAAAAGGGGGATATTATTACAAGTATGCCGGGGATGATTGCTAGTAGGTAACAAATACGAATTCTTATAATAGGATTTATGATACAAAGTAGTCATCAATCTCCCATCATCTTTAGTAACCAAAACATCTAAAAACTGGATGGAATTCAAACTATATGCCACTGTCAACTCCACTCCCCATTTATTTTCATCAAATACATAACAAAATCTTGTAATTTTGTGGTGTCCCTCCACCAAATAAGCCAACAATAATCTAGGGAAGTTATAATTTATTTTTTACTAAGCAAGTGTACCACGTAGAAAGCTTGCCTTACTACAGTAGACAAATGGTGGTCAAAGTTAAGGTCACAGTCAGCTTGGTTCCCAGGTCCCTAACCACTTCATGGGTACTTAGGGTATTGTTGTCGATTTGATAGTGTGAGGGGATATTGTTTGTGCTGAAGGGAATGATGATGCAATTCTTTGCAGTCAGTTTGAGACTGTGACTAATACACCAGTCGATGGTCTGCATGGGACCCTCCTAGAGTATACTGACATCATTTGGGGATTCAATGATTGCACCTAGTTTGCAGTCGTCTGCAAAATTGGTCGACCACAACCCCTTAGTTTTGACCTGAACTTCTGAGAAGTATATACCAAACAGTAGGGGGCCCAGCACTGACCCCTGTGGCATCCCACTGGTAACAGGTCTGCTGGTTGATGTGGAGTCAACCACTTTGATAGTGTGTGCCCAGTTTGTGAGCCAGTTCCCCTTGTCGGGTATGGACAATTTGTTCCAGGCTACTTGAATTAACAAAGTCAAGGAACTTTTGCGCTAGCCAGTTAGGGCTAGCATAGGTTTTCCAGTTGATGGTGGGATAATTGAAATCCTCCATAACCAGTGCGTTTGGTAAAATCTGGATTGTCTCCAGTTTTGTCAAGTAAGCTTCGTGGGCATCATGAGCCATGGAGGGGGATCTATAACTGGTTATGACTTGAATGAGGGTCTTACCCACTGTAACCTCGACCTGGAGTAACTCCATGGAGTTGTCCAGCCTAACTAGATGGAAGGTGAATTTATCTCTAATAAAGATTGAAACACTGCCTTCTTTGGTTTTCACATGTTCATTTTGCAGTCTAAAGGTGTGGAAGGCACTGTAGCCTTGCAAAGCTGGGGTACTCTCTGAGGCCTTGTACCAGGTTTCTGTGATTGCACAGACATCTACATCTTCTAGTGATATAAGTGCTTCCAGGGAGTGCGGTTTTTGGCTTAAGCTCCTAGCATTTAGCAGAACAACCCTTATTTAGTTCTGATTGGTTAATTTCATGTTGGTAATGTTGTTTTGGTGACCTTGAGCCTTTGCCAGTAGCTGAAAGCCTAGAGGTGCCAGGTGGAAACCGCCCATGGTAAAGCAGCAAGGTTTGTTGAATATGGCTTCCCAGGATGACAGGAACTGGATCCCCTTTGAATGACACCAAAAACTGAGCCACTTATTGAAATCAATCATTTTTTGTTTATACTGTGGCATCATTCTAGGTGAAAGTAGTGTGCTACTCAAGGATAGGTACATACCTGCCTGTGATACATACTTAGAGAGCTCAACCATGTCTCTCTTCAAATAGTCCAGTGAGGTAGATCTCAGGTCATTCACACCAACATGAACTTTGACAGAGTCATAATGGTACTTGCTGCTGAGAGACCTGAGTGCATGTGTGATCTGACGAATCCTGGCACTGGACAGGCAGCTGACCATGCCTTTCTTCATGTCCAAACTGGTGAGGGGGACATCCGTGTGTCTCACTATTTTGTCTACAATGACAAGAAAATTAGTTTTTTGAATGTTATGCCTTACTGGCTTGGTGAATGAGACAGTGGTATTAATATGTGTCATGGGTGCTGTGGGGACTGTGTTAGTTGTAGCAGTCTTGTGTTTTCGAGGTCTCTAAGGTTTTGGTAAGTTTTTCGAGAGAACTTCCATGTATGTGCATTTATGTGTTTGATGCATACTATATGTATCAACAGTGGCATGTGTATGAGTAGTGGTACTACGAGCATATATAGTGTTCGGTGAGTTGACAACCTTCTCTGTGTTACAGCTCTGAGTGAGAGAGAGCATGGATTCTAGATTCTTGGTGTAAAAGTTAAAAAAGGTCAAACAGACAAAACATTCAGTAAAAACTGCTGGAAGGATTTGGCTAAGCAAGAGACTTCAATATGTAAAACCATGCATCTTCTGTAGTAAAGGCCCATGGGATATATGCAAATGATGCATTAAGGATATTCCAGTGTTTCAGCTACATGGCTTCTGAATTCCCATTGGATTTATTTTTTTATTTTTAAGTCTTTATGGGTACATTCAGACCAATAAAGCCAAATGGGACAGGGAAGGGAAAAAATTGCATTTCAAGGTAAGATAATGAGGCAGAAAGGAAAAATGAGAAATGAAGCAGAAGGTCAGGTGAGAGCATTGGATGATAGGTTATAAAAACTACAGGAAAGTATTAAGGGGATTGAAGATGAGTTTTACACACATACCTACTTATTTTTTGTTGGTTGGGTTAGTCCTACTAGGCTAATGGCCTTTTTTTCAGGGGAGACCCAAGGTGGTATTTATACTGCTAAGGGAAATATGGCCAAGACAGCGGTGAATTTCCTCTACACTTTTCTCTTTGAAACTGCTAAATGGAACCAGTGGGGTGCTACTTCAGTAAGGTACAGATCTAAGAGAAGCAGCAGCATGTGGGAGAAGAGAGAAGCAATGGAGAGTTGTGAAGTGGAATATGAAAATTTGGAGAAAAATTTTATCAATATAGAGAATCAGAATACAGATATATATTCAACAGGGGAAAGAGTAAAAATAAGAAAATGAAAATTTAAAAATATTTCCCCTAAACTTAAAAAGAAGGCAAAACAACAGTTTTAGAGTACTTTCAATAAATGTGACCAATATTATAAAACACTGTAAGAAGGATATGGATACTGGAATGGTGTGCTAAACGTAATTTAGAAGTTATTCTGTTAGAGGATGTAAGATTCCTGACAAGTGAAAAGACTGCAAACAGAAAAATTGTGGGGTGGAAATATAATATGGAACTTAGGAAGTGAATTTTGTTCTGGAGATACTACGTTTTGTGAAGAAACAGTGAAAATACTAGATGTAACATTGGTAAGGATGGGAATGTTAACTATTGTGGATGTTAAGTGGAGAGAACATGATCCTAGAATTATAGTATTGTGTATCTATACAACTGGCAAGGAAAGAGAGAATCTGTTTAATCAAATATTAGACTATGTGGAGGTTAATATGAAAATTCTAATTGCAGGGGACTTTAACTGTGATTTAAGGGGAAAACATAAAAAGAATAGGCAGAATTAAAAAAGATACAGAAAGTAATAAGACGTGGTAAGTTAGCTGTGTGGAACAAAAGTTAATGGACTTTTAGAATGGGGGCTCCTGAATCTAAAATTGATTATTCTGTATTATTGGAAGCCTTGGGGTAGCAGATGGTATTATGATAGATTTCTCAGGTGATTCAGCAGTATGGATTGAGGGTGAGGGAAGAATGGGAAAATATTAAAACAGGAAAGGAAGAATACATGAGAATTTACTGGATAAAATTGGAGAGTGGGGAGTATTGCAGTTATGGAAGGATCATATAAACATGAAGAACTTCAGTGACAGTATGTGACAGAAAACCTGTGACAGTCAGGTATGAGTGTCGAAGAAGGCAAAAGAGTGGCACTGAATAGAGAGAGATGGCAACAGTTGACATGACACCCCAACCCCATGTAAAATAAAATAGGGAAATGGGGTTGATAACAGGTTTGTCTCCCAGAGGCTGCCCCATCTTTGGAACAGACTTTCCATACATGCCAGACAGAGAACCTCGATGACCCTCTTCAAGCACAACCTTGATGAGTGGATGGGAAACCACAAATTTGTCCCAGGGGTTCCACCTGTGTCCCTCACTGACAGGGGCGACAGGTGCTGACTGAGGTTTCTTTTACGGGATTAATTCTTGGCTAGGCTTGTAAGCCCCCCAGGGCCATTAGCCTAGTAACCTCCTATGAGCCTATGATGATGATGATGATGGCAGGATGATGTATGAAAGAGAAAGCAAAATATGGGAAAATTTATTATTTCATTTATAGAATTTATGGAGATAATTTAGAGAATAATACAAGGAGTATTATGGCATAGAAAAGAAATGTATAAAAAAAAATCAAGAAAAAATTAAGGCATTAATGTTTAGGCAGAGATATTTATAAGGGTGAATGGAATAAGTTTCTGCATATATGGGTAAAATAGTAAAAGAGGATATAAGCATAATGAGAGAAATGAAAAATGTAAAAGAAGATGTAAAAATGAACACAATAGTAAATTATGAGTATCATAGTACAACATTTGGAAAATGTCTATAAAACTATAAGGATGAAAAATAAGAAAGAAAGGAAAGGAATAAAATTTTCCGAACAAGTTAAGGAAGAATTTGAAAAATAAATTAGTATTAGTGAATTGTATGAAGAACTTAAGAAAGTAAATGCTGATTAATTTTCTGTCCCAGATAATACAGGGTATGGACACAAAATTAATTGACTGGCAAAGAGGGTATTTTGTAAATGTGCTGATTAAAGAGTTGAAGGTTTTGTTTGCGAAGAATTGTGTAGTTGGATATTAAAATTTATATGGAAGAAAGATAAGAAGAATGTAATAAAAAAATGAAGACCTGTCACTCTAAATAACATGGTTTATAACATTTTTATGGGAATAATACAGAGGAGGATGGAAGTAATGGTGAGGGATATTGTGGAAGAAACTATATATGGTATAAAGGGGAAAGGATGTGAAGAGTTGTGATTGGTTGTGAAAGAAATTGTGGATTATGTTATAAAGAAAAGGGAGATATGAAACTTATGGTAGCTGATATTAGCAAGCCATTTGATCCAGTGGGACATGATGCTTTGTGGAATGTTAAGGAGAAGTACGGAATAGGGAAGAAAATTAGTTGAGTGTGTATGTCAGCATATCAGACTAATACGGTGAGACCATTAGTGAATAGGTGGCTAAATAAAGTGTGCATGAAGTGTGGTATAAGAAAAAGAGGTCTTATAAGTGGAATATCACTTGTATTGGTGATAAATGTGATACGTAGTGACATAGCTTATAAAATGAAAGTTGCTAGATATGTCATGCAAAAGAATCAGTAATACCAGTCGTTTTGACATAGGCAGACAATATAGTTGCAGTTGCTAAGAACAAAATATGGATGAGGAAAATGTTGGTTTGTCTGAATAGATGCTTAAAAGAAATGGGAATGACCTTGAATAAAGATAAAAGTAAAGGTTTGGGTGAGGCTGTGAAAATTGGGGGGGGTATATTTTTCAATGAATGAAGTGTCTTTTCTAGGAATAAAATTTAAGAAAATTCATAGCAAGACGTTGTCCCGTTCGATTCTCAGCTAGAGCGCCTTCTGTGTGGAGGCATACGTGAATGGGGCATGCCTTCATTGAAGGTTGTGCATCAGGGCTGGTAACCCGGTACGTAAAAATCCACTACCAATCATTAGCGGACCGGAGTTCCGCTGTGGTGACCCCTAACCAGGAAAAGCCGAAAGACACAAATTTAGTTAGGATGCAATAGGAAGGGTTAATAAAGGAAATGAAAGAAATACGTCTTCGCTGGAGGATGTATTGACAAACATTCAGGAAAAAGATTTACCTGGTGAATTTAGTATTAATGGAAAAATAGTGCTTATGTCAAATATTTATACGCCCCAGTAAAATATGAAAAAAAAATTGTGCATTTGATGTTTTTTTATATGGAGTTCAAGACTAAACCCAGTGAACAGGTGTGTTGTATATGAGAGAAGATAAAGGGGGAATCAGGACAGTATGTAAAGTAGTGCGAGGTTCACTTTGGGGGGGGTGGCATCATGTTTAAGATGTTTACCTTACATACACAATGTGTAGGGTTTGATTCTCACATGGGGTACTTGGCTAAGCTTAAAATGGCCAACAAGGGCAGCTAGTATAGTACTAATCTATGAACCCAGGAACTAAATCCATTTATGTATTTTGCTTCTTTAAACTTGTATTGAGGACTAAACTGAGTAAAGGAAGATAATGAGAATTTAATATTGAGAATGTTTAAATGCAAGTACAAAAAAAATCTGGGAAACAATGAGAACAATAAAAACAGAAAAAGAATATTTGAATGAGGAAATTAAAAATTAAGAAAAATACTAACATGCTAAATAAAATTGATGAGAGAGAAAAATAGAAAGATGTGGTATATTACTATCACTATCACTATCACTATTACTATTACAATTATATACATCTATGGGAAGATTTACCAGAGGAAGTGATTAAAGTCAGGATTTCCTATATAGACTGCTAATAAATATGTAGTAAAAGGGAATAATGCCATAAGTAAAGAAAGAAGTTGAAAGAGGGGAAGAAGAGATAGTAAAAGAGGTGTTGAACCTCTGGAAAAAGTATGAGTCTGAAAGCATGTTCTTGAGAATATCAATGGCATGAACAATATACATCTGAATATAATTATGTACACAAGGTGGCAGTATGTTGTGTTTGGGTCCCCCCCACACACACACACACACACACACACAGCCATTCCAGAGTCCCATTACTTGGCTATTTCTCCCCATTTACCATGAACACTGTTCAAATCTCTCAGTGTGTATACTGTTTTCTGCTTTACATCTACAATGACTATTTGGATTTATTTTAAAACTTTTATTGCAAATTTTACAGCACAAGCACTGATAGACATTTGCTAAACAAAGCAATACAGTCTCACAATGAAAACAGACTTAGCATTAAAACTTCTCTGTCTTTGAAACTCATATTCATTGAAACAGCATTGAAACCTACATTCATAGAAAATGCATCTAGCCAGTGGTGGAAAACGTTTACCTTTGGGATGTTTTCAAATCATAGGCCCTTGCATACACTTTTGGGACCATGCATGCATGTGTTCTCTGATTCAGCTTCCTGACTGTATTAAATTATATTTCCTGTATAATGCAGCACCACTTGTTAGAGTGTGTTTTAAATTTGCAGTTTTGAACATTTTCCATTAAGCAATGAAACAAAATAAATGAACCAATAATGACAAAACTGCCCAATTCAGAACATTTTGTCAATAAAAGTCAAATAATTTATGTCATTACAATCCATCAATACTAGTCAATATGTACAATCGCTACAGAAGCAAAAGCTATCTGAATAATTCCACATTAAAGGACAACAATGGGATTCTATTATTAAATGCTGAAATTCTCTGTCTTTTTTTCTCCCTATTTACTGTCCCTGCTATGAATAAACAACACTACAGCATTTAAAATATTTTAAATTGACTGTTTCTTTCCACTAGAACAGTACCTTACTGTACTGTGTTGGTTTCACTTTCAAAAAAACTTTTGTCCTGCTCTGGAACTCTCCAATTCACTGATATCATTAAGGCCACTGGATACAGGTAGTTTTCTGGCTATTTCCTTCCCCAAACTGACATCACCACTATCGTCCTAAAAACCCACTTATGCTGTGATGTCACAGCTCCCTGGTCCTTCCCCTATCCTACAAAAAGTAAAGGCTAGAACAAGGAAACAGTACATGAGTCAAGTCTCCTGCTGTGAGCTGTCAATCACAGTAACAGCTCAAATTACCCTTAGCACTTTGACAGCTAGGGAAGTTAGGTGTGAAGGGAGATGGGAGATGAGTCAAAGTAGTACAAATTCAGTCTTCACAAAATACTGCAGTTTAGCCATTCTGAAACAAAGCAGCAGTAAAAAACACTTTGAAATTCTGTTCTGTGGCATTTGCACTGTTTGTGTTTTAAGTAGGCATGAAATGTTACTTAATACTAACTGACTGAAACACAGCAATGTATGCATGTAAAATCAGTACAGTGACAGGAGCTTTAGGAAGAAAGAGGCCTGTGTGATGTAATTTTTTACAAGCACTGAATTATGGGATATCTAGAGGTAGACTAAACAATCAGAATTACTTCAAGATGCCAGACCCCATGTGGTCAGACTCAATTACGTATAAAAATATTTAAAAACCTGTAAATAGTCCCAGAGTGGTGTTAAAATGTAGGAAACACCAAACCATGATGAAATAAACATGTCTTTTGAGTCTGTGGGTGCGACTCTCCTTTAAAGTGATCTGTAACTAATGAAGAGGTTGCTGCTAGCAAACAACTTTATACTTTAGTGTTTCATCTACAAATTCAGTGTTTGCTGTCCTTGAAGAATAAATTGCCTATGTTACATTAAAAAAATAGTAAGCTGGTAATATTGGAATGGATGGCAAAGAGACAGCAAGTTCATAGTTACTAGGCATCTCCTTCAAAGGAGGTTATACTCAGGACTGAAGCACCCCCTCCCCCTTAAAGTGCACCACAGTATCAGCAATCTATCCTCATACTGTGGGAGTACAGCCTACAGCCTTCTCCATCAAAAAATAATTTTAAATTCTTTAGCACCATAGTGAAACCATTTGCTAAACAACAGTTGCACATTGTAAACAGACTTAGCATGAGCAGCATTAAACCTCTCTTAACCCTGAATTTCTCAATTCCTTATAAAATGCACTCGACAGTCAATTTCTTGTAAAATGTACTCGACACTCAATTCCTTGTAAAATGCACTTGACACTCAACCATACTTTTCAACCTTTTGTCACAAGAAATCTGGACAAAGCCAAGATTAATGGGGTAAAAAGGCCCAAAACTAGGTACAAATTTTAAATATTGCTTGTATAATCTTAGAAAGTTGGTAGAATAAATTGTGTTACCATGCATTTTCTGAAGGATATGGAGACTGAAACTTAATGGGCTGTCATTATTTAGTGAATTCAGTACTCACTGGTTTGCCACAAAACCACAAGTTTTATGAAGAACAGACCTAAAATATGTGGCAAAAATCTAGACAGTTGAAAGCTATGCACTCAGCTCCTTGAAACTCAATTTTTTAACGCCTTGGTGGTTGAGGTAGAGGATTCAGGCTCTTGTTTCCTGTAACTAAGGTACAGAGTTTGAGCCTGAGCAAATTAACTAATCACCAGTTATCCCTAAATGGGGCATTTTTTTTTTGACTGCAAAGACACTATAGCTCCTCAGACTCCTATACATCAAGAAGATACTGGAGTCTAATGGCTAGGACAGAAATGGGTAAACAGCATACGGGAAGTCATGATCGCACTTAAACCCCACATAAATAGCATCTCTATGAACATGAACAGTCAAGACCAACCAGCTATTAAAATACTTGAAAACTATGCTTAAAAACCAAGAACTAGCAAAAAAATTAAATGATTTATCCCCAGATGACACAGTCAAATGTACCTGACTGATTTACCAGCTGACAAATACTATGCAACAATCAGGTCAAAATTATGAGAAGAAAAGCAAAAACAATCAGCCACAAATATCTTAGCTACTTTTATCAAACAAAACTATTTTGTTGGTAAACCAAACTGAACTTTGGTAATCAAACACAGGTACTGGCAAAGGCAACAGGCTCCACTTATTTCAACCACTTAAACCAAAGCAAAACTACTATGGCAATAAATGCAGTTGAACTGTACCAGCCAAATTACAGCCATAAATGTCTACAACAAATATATCAAATAGATTAGATGAGGTCAATATTGTCATATAAAGATCATGAGATTATTTAAAAAGCGACAAAAAATTATGAGTAGGCCTTAACAGTCAGATGTTTTAATTGTCAATATTTACAGTAACAGTCACCAAACAAATTTTGGCCACAACTCATTGCTGCTACCTCAGATACTGAGGCATTGTGTAGTTCCATTTAGACTCTCTCCATATTTTCCAGCTGTAAATTGGAGAAGCTTCTCAAGAAATGAGAGTTGAACTCATTCCCACAGCAGCATATGCTTGTAGTTCACATGGCACCCTCACTATGTGTTTGGGTTTCCCACATCTGTCCAGCTGCTCCCACCCTCATGGCTGCCCGAACAAACACAGCATTAAATGGCACTCATTCTACAGCGCACCACCTCTCTTGACCAGACTATTAAGAGTAAATTACATCCACTCAAAACAGAATACTATAAAGTTCGTCATTGCCATTTGGTCTCAGTGTTTTGTTACCAAGTTATCTTAGTATAACATTGTGTTTAAACATAGTCTTTGTTATGAAAAATACATGGCAAGCCTAGAACTTTAATAACAATACTACATTCAGATTCAGGACTGAAAAGTTATTTTTGTAAATCAGACAATTCTGGGTATCTATATCATTCTCTATAATCAATGATCCAATGATTGTGTATATAAACTCATGACCAATAAAAGAATACATGAGAAGTGTTGTCTTCTAATGCAATTAGATAGCCAGTATGTAGTATCTTATCAAATGCCAATTTTAAGATCTCCAAATCTCTTACATGCATACATACAAAGCAGGACAACATTTCTCTTCTACAAATTAGTCAAATTTAAGTGACTCTCTCATCAAATGGTGGCACAAAATCTGACTGCTGACTTTTGAGTATCCCAAGATCTGCTCACCTCACTTGCTGAAGAAGAATCATTTCACAGAAGCAGCACAAATCCGTCCTGGAGTGTGTCTACAGTCATTCCACAGAAGAAGCAGCAGCACAAGAATGGAAGGAATGGAACATTAAATTCCTTGCGGAAAGGAAGAACAAGAGGTATGTGTGACAATGCGTGTACAGATGCAGGTGTGTGCGGCCAGTGTTTTTAAAGGGTTACACCATTAAAAACAAGAAGACATATTTTGTTTTTGTAATTACAATGTTGCAAAAGTCAAAATCCAAGACCAGCTGTTACAGTCGAGGTGTTGATGTGCCATACCGGCGTATACCATCACAAAAAAGCCCTGATTGTGTATGGATAACATAAGAATAACAAAAAAGAGTACAACGCCCCATTTGGTATGTACCTCAAAAGACATCTGCAGCAACTGGAAAGGCCACAGAAACACCTCACTAAAAGAATCACAGGCCTAAAGCAGATTCCCTATGCTGACCAACAAAAATAAAACCCAGCTATAATCTGTCACATATCATCTACTCAGATCGATCTCTGCTTAACATACAAGGCCATGTCAAACCCAGAGCTGTTGGACATGCTACACTTAAAGAAATCCCAATCCATCAGAGCCACATGCTCCAGGGACCTAAACCTTGTCATCACAATGAACAAAACATGCCAGAGGGGTAGGTTCCTGATCCAGAGACTCCCCATACTCTGGAATAGACTGCCCATACATGTCAAGCAGAATGCCTCCTTGGCCCTCTTCAAAAGGAACCTTGATGACTCGATGTGAGATAGGAAATTTACCCCAGAATCACGTCAGTCACCCTGCTAGAGAGGGGTCCAGGGAAGTAAATATTGTGGGAAGAAATAGCCAGGGAATTGTTGTGGCTAGGCTTGTACAGACCCTAAGGCCAATAGCCTAGTACAAACCTATGAACCTATAAGAATATGTGAAAACAGTATATAAAAATGTATTTTATGTAATATGTGTTATTTGGAATTAAATATTGAAAGAAAATTTGTTTACTTGGGAATGGATTTTTGCAGATACATTGTGACAATCAGATTATGGTTGTAGAAGGAGTGGAGGTCAATTAAGGAAGAATAACACTGAGGATGTTATAAGAAAAATGAAAAATAGTAAGAAATAGAAATGTGTTTATATGTGCTTATAAATACGTAAAGTCTGTAAATACTTAAAGAATGTTTTTATGTTGTGATAAATAAAGAACCTTTGCTCTTTTTGACAGGTGCAATACGATCCTTTACATCCACCTGAGCTTCCACCAACTCAAGCAGATGGAACAATGGTTTAAAACCTCATCTGAAGGATGACACACTCAAGAGTGCAGCACCCCACTTATGTCGCACTGCAGTGTCAGCAATCCATATATCTGGTGTGGGAATAAGATGATACTGAGCAGCTAAAGGTCCTGCTGAAAGAAATTAACTATTCCAGGATAAAGATGGGGATGGCTAGAAGAGAACAAGGTGATGAGGAAAAGAAGTAGATTTAAAATTACTTGAAAACTGAGAAGCTAGAGAAGAAAGGCTTGGGTACTGAGTAAGGAGAATTACGTAAGATGATAGGTAGTATAGGGGAAAAGTGAGATTAGGAAAGAGTTTAGGAAATGTTATGAGAAACTGTATTTAAGGCAGTCAGGCATTGCTTTTAGTTTTCAAGAACGGGAGGGGATGGTGCAAGAAAACAACCACAGAAAGGCACTAAATGGAAATATCAGACTACAAGAATTGTTTGATGCAATCTAGTATTTAAAGAGTGAGAAGGTTGAATGGATTTCTCATAAGCTTTTTATAACATGGACAGAATTCAGATAAAGGAAGTGATAAAGTACATAATGGAATTTTAAATAAGGAAAAATACCAGAGTTAATGTATAAAGCCACAATAACTGTTTAACAAAATTAAGGAGGATAACATGATCCCGGCAGCTGCAGGCCAATTTCTTTGTGTACTGCAGATGAAAAAATATATATATTTATTAGAACTTTGACAAAATGGCAAAATTGGCTTGCTCTCCAGATGTCCCATTAAAAGGACGCCAATGAACATATATTGTTGAAGGCCTTTATTTCTCTTTCAGGGTGGATCAATGGTCCTACTAGAGCCTTTAGCTTAATTACTGACTTAGCAGCTCTTTTTCTTTTCCGTTTGTCTCTATAAGGGCACCACATGGCTTTTATATTATTCTAAAAACTGTTTTGAAAACTGTTCAGCACAAGTTATTGCACATCATGAACATATCGTAGTTCACTGTGTTAGTATGTTGAGCACTATATATTGCACTGTTTAGAGATTTTATAGTATTACTTTATCATTTACCCCTTGCTTAATGCTGCTTATATTTGGCTCTACTGCTGTATAACCCTGTCCTCGCAAATAGACTAGGGTCACTGATGACATGTTGAACTGCTGAATTAATGTTTTGTTTTATTTAATGGAGCCTATATTGCCTAACTTGTATTGTTCGTAGCATAATGTCTGCTGTTTCCATTTTTAATCCCCTAAACCTAATCTTCCGCTACATACTTGCTCTAGCCTCATCTAACCATAACCCCTCTCTACTACTGTGCTTTATTACACCCTCCTTTCATCTCTAAACATCCCTTACCTTCTACCTTCCCCACTACATCTGCAATATTAACTAACTCAGTGTTGTCTCCCTCTCCTCTACAGTAATCCATCCAGGGTGCTCCCTCCCTGTTTAAATGCAAAAGGAATACCTCCGGCCATCACCAGAAGACACACTGAATTGCCCAGCTTGCCTGATACTTAGAAAAATACTACTGAGAAGACCCCCCCCCCAACAAGATTGTGTAAATGTATGTTGCTTAACACTAATTAAATGTAGACTTAATGTACTATCTATAGAGTTAATCTGCCCTCTCATGTGTGCGTTCTAGCAGCCTACAGCAGACCGTTTGCCCTCTCCCCCTTCTGTTATCACTGCACTAGAATATATTTAAACCTAAGACTGGTCCAACTATCCCTGCTGTTTGCTATCTCCTTCTACCTTTAGGTGGCAGCATCTACCAATATAAATCCTAGATATTCTTTATAATCCCAACAAGTTTTATTTTTTCACAAACAGTTGGTTATGAGTTAATATCCTTAGACTGTAAATATCTTCTCCCCCCTGCTAAACCACCCTCTGTAAAGGCAGCCTTATTTTTCTGGCTGGAAATATTTAGCTCATACCTTCCATCTACAGACTTTAAACTGCTCTTTGCTGATACTTTTTCTGCCGTACTCACCTCTAGTATTCTTTCCCGCTCCGTTCGCCCTATGGGCTCACTCCCCTACCCTGCCCCCATTTCCCACACACCCCCAGTAATCATAGCTTTATTCCTACATTACCCCACCTTCTCAGCCTAATTACCCAATACCAGCTCCCCCTCATTACTCCTCCCACCTATAGCCATCCTTCTTAAACTCTGTAATCTGTAGTCCACCCAATAATTATAGTCCCCTCCTCTTTCCTTAAATATTTAGAATACCTCCATCACTTTTTAAACCCTTTCTTCTTCATAGCCTTCTCTATTTTCCTAACCACTCATACCACTCTCTCTCTCTCTCTCTGCTCCAACTTGCTCTCCTCAAGTTATCACACCCTCCAGTCCCCGAGCCTCCTCTTTCTGTTCCTACTTCCCTTATACTATGCTACCTCATATTCCACCTATGCTTGTCCAACACCACCTACAAGATAACCACCATACAAACCCACCTTCCCCATCACTCTTACTCCCATTTCCACTCTATCTCCTCTTTTCTCATTTAGCCCAACCCTCTGCACCTGTTCCACCCTAAACTCTTCTCCTCTAAAGTCAAGATACTGTCACCTGCTCCAATCTACAATCTACCAAAATTCATGCCTGGCAGACCAATATGGCTAAAGGATATCTCCTTCAACAACTTAGTATAAGCTGGTGATATCCATCCTAACCCTGGTCCTACATCCTTTATTAACAGCACTCATCCCTTACCCTCTTCCTCCTATCTCAACACCCTAAAGATTTTTACAATTAATGCACAAAGTCTAAACAACAAAGTTCACCAATTTCAAGCTTGGTTAAGCCATAACCAACCAGATATCTTAGCCATCTCTGAAACTTGGCTCAAGCCCTTTATCTCTGACTCTGATATTCTGCCCCCAGGATTTCATTGTCTCGGAAATGACCGACTAAATAAAAAAGGTGGAGGCACTGCCCTAGTCTACTCCAACCTTCTTACCTTAATTCCCCTCCAAATTCCAATTCCTCAATTCCAGAACACTGAACTGCTGGAATTCTAAAACTAAATAAACATAAAAATATCTGCATCATTGCCCTATATATCTCACCCGGTAAATATATTTCTACACTCGAAAATATTCTCCTATAGGCCTCTACTGAAATTAACTATAAAACTTATATCCTTGATGATGTGAATATTGACCGGAATAAAATCAATTGCCCCTCTCCCTCCCTATCCATTAACCTCTATAACGTCACTCAAATAATCCTCTCCATCACTCGACCTAACAAAATAAACCCTCCTGGATCCACTATAGATTGGATCCTAGTCTCAGATCCAAATAAAATAACCAATTCTGGCACAATTCCTGATACCTTTAGCGACCACCTCCCAGCCTTCATGCATCGCTCAACTAGTTCTTCCCCACACTAGCATCAGTGCACTCAAACTCGTAACCTCAGTAGCTTTAACCCAACTACTTTCTCAAATACTTTCGAACAAATAAACTGGCAAATTTTAAACATCCTTCCTCTTGACAAGGTTATAGAATACTTCAACTCGGTCTTCCTTGATACTTAAAACTCACTAGCCCCACTAAGAAACAAAAGGATAAAAACTAAAACTGCTACTTGGCTATACAAAGAGACAAAACAGATTACGCACCACAGAAACAAACTATGGAAGCTTTACCAAAACAATAAACTGGACAATACCTTGCTCCAATATAAACAGCTCTGCAACCGTGCAAAACGACTAATCACCAAAGACAAAACATCCTACTATATCAAACTTCAATCCAATAACAATAAAAGTCCCAAAAAATTCTGGAACTCAGTAAACTCACTCCTCAATCCAGACTCCAAGAATAATCCCTGTCCTGACCCAAGTAAATCTGATCTCGAACTAGGCTCTGAATTTAACTCATTTTTCATAGACACTATTACTACCCTCACCAAGACATTTCTCAATAATTACCCAACTGCTCTACACTCTTCCCTTCTAACTCACCTCATCTGATTGAACTCAAACCCATCTCCACTAACTTTATAAAAAAACTTTTGTCCAAACTTAAACCTTGCTCTAACGCTCCGACAATATTCCCTCTTCATTACTAAAATATGCTGCTGATGGCATTGCACTCCCAATCAGCATCATTATCAACTGATACATAAAAAAAAATCATATGTCCCCCAAACTCTAGCGCTCAGCTTATATTCTTCCTCTTCATAAAGGAGGCAAAAATACCAGCATCTCAAACTTTTGCCCCATTGCTTTGCACTCACCAATCTCCAAAATCCTAGAATAATGCATCCACCTCCAACTTATGCCTTTCCTGACCCAAAACAATCTTCTCACTCCTACCCAGCATGGCTTCCATCCAGGCCATAGCACAATAACTGCACTACTCTCTTTCCTAGAAACTGTCAATCAAGCCCGAGATTCAGGCCACTTAGTTTCTACTGTTTTACTCAATCTGTCTAAAGCCTTTGATACAGTTTCCCACAAACACCTTCTCTGTCATCTCTCAAACCTTAATCTTTCACATAATGCTTTATCCTGGTTCTCCAGCTATCTATCAGACAGGTCACAGGCAGTCAAATGGAAGAACTCCATCTCTTCCTTCCTACCTACCCCAACTGGCATACCACAGGGATCCATCCTTGGGCCAATGCTTTTTAACATCTTCATCAATAACTTTCACACTGCTATTCCTGATGCTAAAATCATTCAATACGCAGATGATTCAACCTTAGTCTGCTCTGCCTCAAACCTCTGAATTGCTGACTAAAACCTAAATTGCCTTCTCAACAACTGAAAACTGGATGCGCCAAAACCATCTCTCTCTCTCAATGCAAATAAATCAAAGATTCTACTATTCCCTCCCACAAATACCCTCTCCTACAGAAAAAAAAAACTTCAAATTCTATAGTCAAACCAACTCATCTACAGAAGTAGTCCCCTCTGCCAAGCTACTTGGCATTACTGTAGATGAACACCTCAAGTTTGACATTCATATTCAACAGAATATTAAGAAAACCCACCAAAAGCTAGGTATGCTGTATAGGAATAATTGCTTTCTCTCCAACTCTACCAGGCAAACTCTGGCCTTGACTTATCTTCTTCCTTCCTTATACGGAGCCCCTCTCCTAACCAACCTGTCCTCCTCTATCACCTCTAAACTAGAAAACTGCTACAACAAAATCTCTAAATCTGCCTCTAAATCTAAAAATACAACCCATCACTGCCTAACCCTACAATCCCTGAATTGGCTTGAACTCCCAAACTAACTAGACTATCTCCAACTCACTACTGCACATAGACGCATATTTCACCCAACAAAATGTCCCACTTTAACTAACATCCTTCCCCCTTATACACCCAACAGAGCTCTCAGATCTGAAAATCAGAACTTAATTACTATCCATAAACCTAAACGTCCTGCTGGCCAACTTCTCCTATCTTTCTCACTAGGCAAAAAATGGAATTCCCTTCCCTCCACGCTAAGGACCATACCAAACTCAGAAAACTTCAAAACCCAACTATTCAAACACCTGTCCACTAAATGGAAATGAACCTGCCTTCACCCAACCTAATCCAAGGGGGTTCTCGGGCTGGTTACCAAGCTCTACAACTCTCATAGTTATCTTCATATGAGCCTATCTAAGCTCTCAACAATTTCTATAGCTTCTCTCTAAGCTCTCACCTGCTACAGCTACCCTCACACAGCCCAACCTTGTAAATATTGTAAATAGCATTCTACTGTTGATGTGTGTATGTAAAGCGTATTCACATTTTCTTAAAAGGTTTGTATGTAAACTGTTTCCACACCTAACCAATATCTATCTTCCTCAAATGAAACTGTGATCCCTACCTTCAAGTTAATGAATTTAACTATGCATGATATTGAATGCATTTATGAGTAACTATTCTACATAAGATATTTAATATTAACTATCATTTGTATGTAAATTGTATAATGCATCTTGGAGCTTTTCTCCCCGGGCCTCCACTGAAAATGGGTCAATTCAGCCCAGTGGACTGCCCCAGTAATCAAATTGCAAATAAATAAATAAATACATAAAATATTGACTAGCTATTCACCAAGTATAATTAAAAAGCTGCAAGTGGGTTTTATTAAGATAAGGTCTTCAGCTGACCACTTGAAAACATACAGAAATGGTGTGTGGGCAAAGATCCAGTCAGAATGGGTACTAGAAGTGTTTGATGGATTTTTTTTGTTTGTTTTTTGATAGTGTTATAAGAGAATTTTTGATGCAGCTGTTGATGTAAGTAGTGAGATAAGGATCTGGTAGACAGGTCTGCAGGCACTGTATAACAAGGTTTGGGTCAGGATTTTAGTTTATGAAGATCAGAAACGACAATTTCAAACAGAAAAACATGGCAGGGGTGTCCATTCCTCCCAAGCTTACTATTGACTGGAATGGAGACTCTTATACTGGAGATTAGAGAGTAGATAACACAAGGTAAAACATTCAAGGGAAAAGGGAGTCGGCCAGCATTTTTTTGTGGATGACTATACGATTTTATTGAAGAATGTGGTGGGTTTTCAATGTTTTGGAGAAGAATCAGATGATGAAACACCATACAAAAGAAATAAGTAATTGCCAAAGTAGGAGGTGGAATTAGAGAAGTAGGATTTCCTTGGTTAGGGATCAAATGTTTAGGAGATGAGTTTTACAGCACAGCAGATTATATCGGACAGAAAAAAAAACTGACAGAGTTTTAAAAATAATGTAATAGCAGTCAGAGACAGCTTGTGATAGATTAATTTATACAGGAAAAGATCACGAATACTATAGAGAGGATGCAGGTGAGGGAAAAGGATAAGGATGGAATGTACCACATTTTACAAGATATGTAACTGCTATCAATATAGCACAAAGATTAACAGATTTCAAGAATGCTAACTTTAGATGGGCTAAATGGGAAGAAGGAGACATAGGAGGGCAGAGAAGATTTTCATAGGCTGACTGAAAGCAAAAGAGATACAAATAACATAGTATATATGCAAGTATGGAAAAGAATAGACTGGATACACATCCAGGCTCTTTGATTAACATGTTTAGGGCTAGAGGGGCAAAAAGGGCAACAGTTAAAGACAGAAAGAAAGAAAGATGTGTTAAATAAATGCACTCTGAGGGTCATGCTGCTCAATGCTAGAAGTCACGCTGCTTCGCAAGGGACGGCTTGCACCTGTCACCCCTGGGATTCCGGATATTGGCTAAGGCTCTTGCCACCCCCATAGTGCCTTTTTTAGGCAAAACTCAAATTCTAAACCTACCACCCTATAAAACAAAAATGGGAAGAAACTGAGGGTAATGCTGCTCAATGCCAGAAGTCTAAATCTCAAAATGCACGCACTCGAGGCCCTTCTCAGTATGGAGAACATCGATGTCTGTGCTGTAACTGAAACCTGGTTCAAGGCTCCTGAGAGCACCCCGGCACTATTAGGTTTTACCTCATATCATGTGTTCTGGCCCCAAAACCCGGACCACACCACAAAAGGAGGGGGTGTATCCATATTCATAAAGGATACCCACACCTCCAGGTTGGTGGCAACACACGAAGCTTCGGAAACCATCCAGGTGCAATTAACCATAGGCAAAACTGCTCTACAAATTGTAGCATGCTACAAGCCACCCTCTCAAACTCAGGAACCCCACACAGCCTTCCTGAAGACACTGGAGGGTATAAATGTATCTCCAAACACCATCATATTGGGTGACTTCAACTACCCGAACATAGACTGGGAACATTACTCAAGCCCTAACTTTCTAGCCCAATGGTTCCTGGAGTTCATAAATTCAAATGCCATGGAACAGCTAGTCACTGTTCCCATGAGAGGAGAAAATATACTAGATCTCATTATCACAAACATGGGGACAAAATGCTCCACACTGGAAGTATATCCCTCATTGGTGAGATCTGATCATAAACTAATCTCACTGGAAATCCACATCCCGCCCCACCCCAAACAAAAAGACCACAGTGAAGAACTTCTCTAAAGCAAACTTCACACTACTCAAGACTGGTGTGGTATCCTTCAAGGCCCCTGAGCCAGTGGAAACCACAACCCAAGCTGCGGAAGCCCTTACAAATGCCTTCTATGAACACCTCCAGGACTGCATGGATCAGGCAATCCCAAATAAAACCAAGACTCTTTCCACAAAGGGCAAACATCCAGTCTGGTGGACCCCAGCCATTAAGAAACTTTACAATAAGAGGAGAAAGCTATTACATGATAGAACAAAATCCATAAAAGGGAAGTCACCCCTGATCATTATTAGTAAAAAAATACGAACACTCATAAAATCAACTAAGGCCAATTTTGAGAGAAAAATTGCCATGGATTCAAAGGACAATCATAAGGTCTTTTTCAGCTATGCTAGGAACCTGGGTGGAAACTCCCAGATATGCTCAGAATTAGTCCAAAATGATACAAAAATCACTGAACCCACAGACATTGCCAACATACTGGCAGACAGGTTCAGTGCAAACTTCACCCCCCTCCCCTAAAGGAGAGATAACTATCCCAGCGGAGTGTAGCCTCCCAGACATCTCAAATGCGCAAGTGAAAGCTGCTCTCTCTAAAGCTAAAAACACAGCATCAATGGGACCAGATGGTGTCCCCGGCTGTGTGCTACACGAGCTAAATGAGGAATTAAACCCGCACATAAGGCAGCTGTTTAATCTCAGCCTTACCACAGGATATGTGCCCAAGGAGTGGCGTAGGGCAACTGTGGTCCCACTCCACAAAGGCGGTGCCTCTACGGACCCTGGTAATTACTGCCCCATAAGCTTAACAAGTCTAGTCTGCAAAGCTATGGAGAGGATCATAATGGAGCTCATAAACAAAGATATAGGGGACTTGCAGACATTGGACCCGACCCAGTTTGGCTTCGTCAAGGGAAGATCATGCCTTTTGAACTTGGTCGATTTCTTCGAAACAGTCACCAAGGCCATTGATGAGGGAAAGGTAGTCCATACAGCCTACCTTGACCTTGCAAAGGCTTTCGACACAATACCCCACTCGGGTATTGTAGAAAAACTTACCAGCTTAAATGTAAACCCATATGTCACAAGATGGGTTGCAAACTGGCTTAAGGACAGAACCCACAGGGTTAGAGTTGCTGGCACTATGTCAAACTCCAAGCCGGTCACAAGTGGTGTCCCACAGGGCTCGGTCTTTGGCCCCCTATTGTTCGGCATCTACTTCTCATAAGTACAGGCCAACATGGGAGGACTTTGGCTGACAAAGTTTGCAGACGACTGCAAACTGGGCGTCATAGTGGAAAGTGCATCGGACACGGATATCCTTCAGAAGGGACTCACGGAAACAGATAGCTGGTGCCAGAGCCATGGCCTGAAGTTAAACGCCAAAAAATGTATAGTCATACCCTTCGGGAAAAACAAGGTAACCCCAAGCTACCATATAGGTGGCAATCCACTAAGCACAGAAGAGGTTATCAGGGACCTGGGGACCCAGGTTGACAGTGGCCTTTCTTTTGACACTCACGTTGCTAAAGTGGTTAGAAAGACCTTCTACATTGCCCACCTGATCATGAAGGGATTCACATCCAGATCTAGTGAGGTCATTGTTCCCTGTACTCTTCACTTATCAGACCAATGATCGAGTACAATGCCCCATTCGGGATGTATCTCACCCGACATCTGCAGCAATTGGAGAGACCCCAAAAGTTCCTCACCAAAAGGATAAAGGGACTCCAAAATCTGTCATATGCTGCCAGACTGAAGAAACTCCAGCTCTATTCAGTCGCATACCGTCTGCTCAGAAGTGACATGTGCCTGACATACAAGGCCATGTCCAACCCGGAATTAATGGACATGCTCCACCTCAAAAAATCCAAATCCACCAAAACCACTAGAGCAAGCGACTTAAACCTTAGCACGGATATAAATAGGACGTGCTGGAGGGATAGAGTTATCACTCAGAGACTCCCTATGCTGTGGAATAAAATCCCGGTCCATGTGAGGCAGAGCACCTTGCTGGCTCTGTTCAAGAGAAATCTTGACCTGTGGATGGGAGATCGTAGGTTTACCCCGGGAATCATCTCTGTGTCACTGCTGGACAGAGGCACAACAAACTAATGGGCACAGTATTTTTTCATATAAGGGGTGGCGTAAGCCACAAAAATTTGGGCTAGGCTTATAAATGCCTTAGGGCAGATAGCCTAGTATAAACCTATGAACCTATGAACCTAAGATGCACTTGCTCGAAGCACTCCTCAAAATGGAAAACACCGACATTTGTGCTGTAACAGAGAACTGGTTTAAGGCAGCAGAAAGCATCCCTGTGCTACCAGGCTACAACTCATTCCACATCTTTTGGCCCCCGAACATGGACCAAAACATCAAATGTGGTGGTGTCTCCATATTCATAAAGGATATGCACACCTCCAGACTAGTAGCCTAGCATAACTCATCTGAGATACTTCAGGTACAACTAACATTGGGTAAGATGGCGATTCAGGTCATAGCCTGCTACAGGTTCCCAACCATGTCCCAAGACTCTCACTCCACATTCCTAAGCACCCTGGAAACCATTAGGGTCCAACCCAACACTCTCATACTAGGTGACTTCAACTACTACTCCATCAACTGGGAAACTTACTCATGCACCAATACACTGGCCCAATGCTTCCCGGAATTCATCAATTCCAATGGCATGGACCAGCTCATTCTTGCCTCCACTAGAGGAAGCAACATCCTTGACCTGGTTATTACTAACATGGCAACCATTGCTCTACACCAATAGTCAATTCTTCCCTGGTTAAATCTGACCTTGGACTAATTACCATGGAAATCCACGTCACCCACACCTCCGGCAAAGGTAACCACCATGAAAAATTTCTCCATGGCTGACTTTGGGCTCCAAAAAACAGAGGTGGCTAACTTCACGGCACCCATGTCAATGGAAAATAGATGCATGACTGCCGAATCATACACCAATGCACTGTACGAACATGTACACAAATACATGGAACTAGCCATACCCAACAGAACCAAGATGCTCTCCTCCAAAAAAAGGAAGCCAATCTGGTGGTCCCCTGCCATTAATAATCTCTAAAACAGAAGGAAGAAACTGTTGCAGAAAAAGGTGGAGTCCCAAGACTGGAAAAACACCCTTATTAGCCTCAACAAAAAGTTGAGATCCCTCATCAAAACATCTAAAGCCAGCTATGAAGGCAGAACTGCGGCAGACACTAAAACCAGCCACAAAGCCTTCTATAGTTATATTAAGACTCTCCAAAGCAATACCCAGGTTTGCTCTGAGTTACTGCACAATGGTACCTCCTATACTGAGCCAACAGATATTGCCAACATACTGACCAACAGATTCAGTGTCAACGTTACTCCTCTCTCCCCCCAAAAGACCAATCACAATACCAGAGGAATGCCAGACACCCAGCATTACTGCAGCAATCACAGCCTCACTTCTGGCTTTGTCCCTACTGAATGGTGTACTGCTACAGTCATCCCTGTCCATAAAGGGGGAGCAACTACAGACCCTGGGAATTATCTTCCCATTAGCCTGATGAGTCTGATATGTAAGGTTATGAAGTGCATCATTATGGACCTAATTAACAAGGATATAGGGAATCTCCAAACTCTAGATCCCAAGCAATTTGGTTTTGTGAAACGTAGATCATGCTTGCTCAACCTGGCTGACTTCTTTGACTCAGTCACCAGAGCTCTGGATGAGGTTAAGGCAGTTCATACAGCCTACCTCGATCTGGCCAAGGCCTTTGATACCATTTCCCACTCAGGAATTATTGATAAACTCACCAAACTAGGCATCACCCCTATATCACTAGGTGGGTTGCAAACTGGCTCACAGATAGAACCCACAGTGTGAAAGTAGCGGACTCCAAGTTAGACTGCCGACCAGTCAGAAGTGGAGTCCCTCAGGGATCAGTCCTGGGTCCTCTCCTGTTTGGCATCTACTTCTCAGAAGTCCAGGCCAACACAGTGGGACTCTGGCTGACCAAGTTTGCAGATGACTGCAAGCTGGGAGCCATTATTAACTCCCCAAGTGACATAGACATCCAACAGAAAGGCCTCACTGAGACCAATGACTTGTGTTGAAACCATGGCCTTAAGCTTAATGTCAAAAAATGCGCCGTCATCCCTTTTGGGAAAAACTCAGTTCTCACTAATTACCACATCGATGGGAACCCACTGAACACTGAAGGTGTTATAAGGGATCTGGGGATACAGGTTGACAGCAACCTCTCCTTTGACCACCACAATGTCAGTGTGGTCAGAAAATCTTTCTATGTGGCACATCCCATTACCAAGGGTTTTGCATCCAGGAAGTAAGAGGTCATCCATCTCTCTCTACTCGTCCCTCATTAGGCCATTCATCGAGTATAATGCCCATTTGGCATGTACCTCACTAGACACATGCAACAGCTGGAAAGACTGCAAAAGTACCTCACAAAGAGGATCCTAGGCCTTAAACACATATCCTACATGGATAGACTCAAAAAACTCCAGCTATTCTCTGTCTCACATTGTCTACTAAGAGGCGATCGCTGCTTAACTTACAAAGCCATGTCTGACCCAGCTCTGTTAGAAATGCTACATCTAAAGAAATCCAAATCCCTCTGCACCACATGCTCCAGAGACCTCAACCTCATTACCACAATCAAAAGAACATGCTGGAGGGACAGGTTCATAACTGAGAGACTGCCCATGCTCTGCAATAGACTTCCCATACATGTCAAGCAGAGCACCTCACTGGCCCACTTCAAGAGAACTCTTGATGAGTGGATGGGAAATAGAAAGTTCACCCCAGAGATCACTGCAGTGGCTCTACTTGATAGAGGCACTGGGAACTAACGTCGGGCGGCATGATGCCAGAGCACTTCTATGGGCTAGGCGTGCAAAGGCTCCAGGGACATTAGCCAACTACAAACCTATTAACCTATGAAGAGGGGAGGCTTGTGATCAGTTGGAGTTTTAAGAGTTTGAATATACTAATCTTTCAATCCCAGATTACAAACTGCTTAAAACAAACAAATGACAACAGTATTGGGTACTTTTATCCACAGAAAGACCAACTTCTCCTGCAGTTACTGACATTTTTTGTGTACTCTTACTATGAAAAAAAATTATATGTACTTTATTGTAAGTCTAGATGATATACACAAAATTGTGTAACAATCATTAGCATCACACCATAAGATCCTGCCATCTGTAACACATTTTAAAAAGAACAGTATGCATGATAAGGCTATAAGAAGGCATTTTAGCCACCCAATAAAATGCAAAGTTGATACAGACAATCTTAACAAAAGTTAAATCATCTAAATAGTTGCGCATTAAGGAAACCGATACTAATGCAGATATTGCTGTTGGCAGACAACTATGCATTACAGTGCTTCGGCAACAAATGCAGTGCCTGCTGCCCTTGAAGAATGAATGACCTCTGTTGGATTAAAAATCTTAATGTACTGATTATATTGCCAAAACATATCATGAACTAGAAAGTAAAACTTCACAATAGCGTGTCAGCAACTAGAGAATTGAGTAACAGATAAATGCTAAAGATGCTGGATTCCTTAGAATAAATACGGAGCCAACAAGCTATAATACCTCAGGTTTAATATAAAAAGTAAAACAGATGCTTCAGATTTAGCACTTTCATCCACTATAATGTGGACTTCCTCAGAATGTTTTAAATTAATCAATCAACCACTTAAATACAGCTTTAGGCACCAAAATTACTGAATTCCTTGATTTAAAAAAATACACTGAAATTTTATATAAACAATACATTTGACTTGTAAAGAGTACTCTGCATAATATGCTATACATATGCTGTACATAATATACTATGCAATAATTGTGCAACATAAAAAATGTAAATGCATTATATTAACTCATATATTTGTAAAACTGTTGTAGAAAATTGTGCTTTTTACAGTACTTGGCAATAAGGTTAAAAGTCAGTAGTAATTGTAATAATTATAGTAATTGCCACAATAATCATTATAATAATAATCTTATCCATCTTATAGGTTCATAGGTTCATAGGTTCGTACTAGGCTATCTGCCCTAGGGCATTTGTAAGCCTAGCCAGAGTGTGTGTGGCTTTCACCACCCCTTAGGATGAGAATACTACGCCCATTTAGGGTTTAGTTTACTGTGCCTCTGTCTAGCAGTGACACAGAGATGACCCCCGGGGTAAACCTACGATCTCCCATCCACTCGTCAAGATTTCTCTTGAAGAGAGTTAGTGAGGGGCTCTGCCTAACATGGACTGGGATTCTGTTCCAGAGTGTAGGGAGCCTCTGGGTTATGAATCTGTCCCTCCAGCACATCCTGTTTATTTCTGTGTTGAGGTTCAAATCTCTTGCTCTCGTGGCTCTGATGGATTTGGATTTTCTGAGGTGGAGCATGTCCATTAATTCCGGATTGGACATGGCCTTGTACGTCAGGCATAGATCACCTCTGAGTAGGCGGTATGTGACTGAATAGAGCTGGAGTTTCTTCAGCTGGGCAGCATATGACATATGTTTGAGACCCTTTATCCTCTTGGTGAGGAACTTTTGGGGTCTTTCCAACTGCTGCAGGTGTCGGGTAAGATACATCCCAAATGGGGCATTGTACTCAATCATGGGCCTGATAAGAGAAGAGTACAGGGGCACAATGACCTCTCTTGATCTAGATGTGAATCTCTTCATGATAAGGTGGGCAATATAGAAGGTCTTCCTAACCACTTTGGCAATGTGAGTGTCAAATGAGAGGTTACTGTCAACTTGGGTCCCTAGGTCCCTGATTACCTCTTCCGTACTTAATGGATTACCACCTATGTGGTAATTTGTGGGTACCTTGTTTTTCCAAAAGGGTATGACTATACATTTTTTGGCATTCAGATTAAGGCCATGGCTCTGGCACCAATTATCCGTTTCTATGAGGCCTCTCTGAAGGATGCTTGTGTCCGCTGGAGTATCAATTATGGTGCCCAGTTTGCAGTCATCTGCGAACTTTGTCAGCCACAATCCTCCTATGTTTGCCTGCACCTCGGAAAAATAAATGCCGAACAAGAGGGGTCCCAGGACTGAGCCCTGTGGGACACCGCTTGTGACCGGCTTAGAGTCTGACATGGCTCCAGCAACTCTGACCCTGTGGGTTCTGTCCTTGAGCCAGTTTGCAACCCATCTTGTGACATGGGTTTACATTTAAGCTGGTGAGTTTGTCTATGATGCCTGAGTGGGGTATTGTGTCGAAGGCTTTTGCAAGGTCAAGGTAGGCTGTGTGAACTGCCTTACCCTCAACAATGGCCTTAGTGACTGTTTCAAAAAAGTCGATCAAGTTCAAAAGGCAGGATCTGCCCTTGACAAAGCCAAATTGGGTAGGATCCAATGTCTGTAGGTCCCCAATGTCTTTGTTTACGAGTTCCATAATGATCCTTTACATAGCTTTGCAGACCAGGCTCGTCAAGCTTATGGGGCGGTAATTTCCAGGGTCCGTAGAAGCACCGCCTTTGTGGAGTGGGCACTGTAGCTGTACGCCACTACATGGGTACATATCCTGTAGTAAGGCTAAGATTAAACAGCAGCCTTATGTGCGGGTTTAGTTCCTCTTGGAGTTCATGTAGCACACAGCCCGGGACACCGTCTGGTCCCATTGATGCTGTGTTTTTAGCTTTGGAGAGGGCGGCTCTCCCCTGGGCATCTGAGATGTTAGGGAGGCTACACTCTGCTGGGATAGATATTTCTCCTTTTGAGGGGGAGGGGGAAGAGAAATTTGCACTGAACCTGTCTGCCAGAATGTTGGCAATGTCTGTGGGTTCAGTGTATTTTGTGTCACTTTGGACTAACTCTGAGCATATCTTTGAGTTTCCACCCAGGTTTCTAACATAGCTAAAGAAGGCCTTGTGATTGTCTTTTGTGTCTTTTGCGATTTTTCTCTCAAAGTTGGCCTTGGATGATTTTATGAGTGATCATAGTTTTTTACTAGTACTGATCAGAGATGCCTTCCCTTTTAGGGATTTTGCTCTGTCATGTAGTAGCTTCCTCATCCTGTTGTAAAGTTTGTTAATGGCTGGGGTCCACCACACAGGGCGCCTGCCTTTGGGGGAATGGGTCTTGGTTTTATTTGGGATTGCATGATCCATGCATTCTTTAAGGTGCCCATAGAAGGCATTTATAAAGGATTCAGCAGTGTGGGTTGTGGTTTCCACTGGCCCAGGGGCCTTGAAGGATACCACTTCAGTCTTAAGAAGTGTGAAGTTGGCTTTTGAGAAGTTCTTTACTGTGGTCTTTTGTGCAGGGGGTGGGGGCGGGATATGGATTTCCAGTGAGATTAATTTATGGTCTGATCTCACCAATGAGGGGTATACTTCCGGTGTGGAGCATTTTGTCCCCATGTTTGTGATGATCAGGTCTAGTATATTATCTCCTCTTGTGGGAATGGTGATTAGATGTTCCATCGCATTTGAGTTTATGAATTCTAGGAACCTTTGGGCTAGGGTGTTGGGGCTTGAGTAATGTTCCCAGTCTATGTTTGGGTAGTTGAAGTCTCCCAATATGATGGTATTTGGAGAGACATTCATACTCTCCAGTGTTTTCAGGAAGGCTGAGTGGGGTTCCTGAGTTTGAGAGGGTGGTCTGTAGCATGCTACAAACTGTAGGGCAGTTTTGCCAATGGTTAGTTGCACCTGGATGGTCTCCGATGCTTCGTGCGTTGCCACTAACCTGGAGGTGTGGGTATCTTTGATGAATATGGATACTCCCCCTCCTTTTGTGGTTCGGTCCAAGTTTTGGGGCTGGAAAGCATGATATGAGGTAAACCCTGGTAGTGCTGGGGTGCTCTCAGGAGCCTTGAACCAGGTTTCAGTCACTGTACAGACATCGATGTTCTCCATACTGAGGAGGGCTTCGAGAGCGTGCATCTTGAGGTTTAGACTTCTGGCATTGAGCAGCATTACCCTTAGTTTTTTTCCACTTGTGTTTTCTAGGGAGGTAGGTTTGTCTTTTGAGCCTTGCCTAAAAAAGGCACTATGGGGGTGGCAAGAGCCTTGGCCAAAATCCGGAAGCCCAGGGGTGACAGGTGCAAACCATCCCTTGCGTGGCTTGTCAAGCATGTCATCCCAAGCAGACAGACATTGGATCCCCTCAGAATGACACCAGTAATTAAGCCAACTGTTAAAACTGATCATTTTGTCTTTGTACTGTGGCATCATTCTTGGTGAGGGTAAGATGCTGCTCAGGGTCAGGGTCATACCGGCCTGGGCTACATAATCAGAGAGCTCCTCTATGTCTCTTTTCATGTAGTCCAGGGAGGTACGTCTCAGGTCGTTCACACCGGCATGGACAATGACTGTGGGAGATACTTGTATTAGCTTGCTACATAAACTTACAAAAAGCAGAATATATAAATATATAAATGAATAGAAATGAAATAGTACATAAATTAATAATATAATATATAAACATAGACATATACAACGTATATGTCTAGTTCAAAAATATCAACTCTGTATGTAATGTGTATTGGTTATTAGTGCTACATTTCTATAAGTACTATTGCAATACAGTCACGTGTATATATATATATATATATATGTATATATACATATATATATATATATATATATATATATATATATATATATAAAACATGCATGCACCAATATAAACTTTACTTTCATCTACAAGCAAATACACCACATAGGTTGTATAGATCAGAGAAGGAAAAATAAGTTCCAGCAGAAATAAGGGGGGTGGTGGGTGGGTAACCTGGACTGCAACAGTGAATACATTCGAACATTTACATTTATGGTAAGTGTACACATCTGTGCTATGTTCTTCGTGTTTCACTGTTGCAATCATTACATTTGGGTAGAGTCCCAAAGCTATGGTTGGGAGGCTGGAGCTAAACAGCATTAGTAGCAGCTATGAGGCCCTGCAGAACTGCAGTGGCAAAGCCTGCCCTAGATTTAGAGTAAAGTGGCAGATGATAATGCTTTGTAAAGGTGTGCACTAGTTGGAACTCCCCTGAGAAAGGCTGCTGAAGTGGCTGCAGCTCTTGTTGAATGTGGCCTAATGCCCTTAGGCACTGGCTTGCCATGTTGTGAATAGCAGAAACGAATGCAGTGGCCTATCCATTTTGAAATAGTCTGCTTGGAAACAGCCTTTCCTTGTCATCCTGCAGCATATGCCACTAGTAATTGCTCTGTCTTCCTGAAAGCTTTAGTTTTGTCCAAATAGAATCTAAGCTGTCTGTGTACATCCAAAGAATGCAGAATTCTCTCCCCCTTGTTCTGTGGATTTGGATAAAAAGTTGGCAAATGAATAGTTTGGTTAAGGGCCACACTGGACACCACCTTAGGCATAAATGTTGGGTTTGTCCTTAGAGAGACCCTGTCTGGATAGAAAATGATAAAAGGTTCCACAGCCATGAGTGCCTGTAGCTCTGACACTAGTCTTGCAGAAGTTATTGCCAGAAGCAGAGCTGTTTACCAGGATAAAAACTTTATATCAGCAGTAGCAGCTGGCTCAAATGGAGATAAGGTGAGTTTTTCCAAGACATAATTGAGGTCCCATGCAGGTATTGGCGATCTCCTTGGAGGCCTTACATTTTTGGCTCCTCTGAGGTACTGCCTTAATAAAGGATGAGAAAAGATTGGTGGCTCTGTATTGTAATGAGCCAAAATGGCAGAGGCATGAATTTTAATTGATGAAAAAGATAGGCCTTTGTCAAGTATCTCAGTTAAGTATTGCAAAATCTGAGGAATATTTGGTACAGCTGTATCAGTTCCTTGTGCCTGGTTCCAAGCACAAAATATCTTCCATTTTCCAGCATAAGATTTCCTAGTACTAGGCCTTCTGGCTTCCAGAATGACATCCATCACAGCTTTACTGAGAGGTGTGCTTTGTATGGCTACATAATCCGCCATGCTGCCAGGTTTAGAGTCCTGAGTTGGCTGTGCAGGATCTTTTTGTTTTGTTGGGACAGTAGATGAGGTATTTGAGGTAAGGTCCAGGCTGGGCATTGAGACAAGTTCCTTAAGATCGGATACCAGTACTGGTGGGGCCAGTCTGGGGCAATCAGTATCATTTTTGGTTTCTCATGTCTGACCTTTAGGAGTACCTTGGGGAGGAGAGGCAGTGGAGGAAAGGCATATACTGATAGGTTTTTCCAGTTGAAAGATAAGGCGTCCACTTTCCATGCTTGTCTGTGATAAGTCCTTGTGCAGAATCTTTTTAGTTGGTAGTTGTGAGGGGAGGCAAATAGATCTATGTCTGGACATCCCCATTTCCTTGTTATGCTGAAGACTTGTGGATCCAGCTGCCACTAGTGGGGACCCATGACGTTTCTGCTTAGATCGTCTGCCAGAGTATTTTCCTTTCCTGGCAGGAATTGTGCCTGCAGGTGAACTTGGTAAGTCAATGCTGTGTCCCAGAAAGCCATGGCTAGTCTGCAAAGGGAGTAAGAATGTGTGCCCACCTGCTTGTTTATATACCACATGACCGTGGTGTTGTCTGTCTTCACCAGTAGCTGTCCCAGATGAATTAGGTCCTTGAAGACTGTCAGGGCATTTTGAGCAGCTAGCATCTCTTTTTGATTGATAAGTAGATGCATTTGGTTTGTGGACCAGGTGCCCTGAATGCATCTTCCTGCCATGTGGGCCCCCCAGGCATAATCTGATGCATCCGTTGTTAGGTTCTGCCTGGCTGCGGGTAATGTGAATGGCTGTCCCTTGTTTTGGTGGCAAGCCTTCGCCCACCATCGAAACTCCTGTTGCAGGCAGGGAATGAGAGTAATCATTGCTTCCAGGCTGTGGCAATGTTGCGTCCAGACACTTTTTAGGTACCATTGAAGTTTCCTCACATGTAGTCTTGCATATGGAATTAGTAGGATGCAGGATGCCATGAAGCCCAAAGCCTGAAGAATTTTTCTTGCAGATAACTGGGCCTTTGTTGCCAATGTTTTGAAGTATGTAGTCAGTTGCCTTTGTCTGGCGTGAGATATGCCATCTGGGCAGTTGTATTTAAGCTTGCACCCAGGAATATTATCTCTTGAGAGGGTACTAGTTTTGATTTCTTTTCATTGACTGTGTACTCTAAGCATGTTAAAAGTATTTTCACAAACACCAGATGCTGTAGTTGAATGTCCTTGTACTCTGCTTGAATTAGGCAGTCGTCCAAGTAAGGATATATATGTATTCCTCTTTGTCTGCAGAAAGCAATTACTGGTGCCAGGCACTTTGTAAAGACCCTGGGTGCAGTAGATTAGCCAAAGGGCAGTGCAGAGAATTGGTAATGGATTAAGCCAGCCTTGAATCTGATGTATCTTCTGCATGATTGCCTGATTGGGACATGCAGGTATGCCTCTTTTAGGTCAAAGTCATGAGCCAAGCCTCTTTGCCCAGCATGGGCAGGAGCTGCTGCAAGGTCAACATTTTGAATTTTGGTATATCCAGGAATGTGTTTAGAATAGATAGGTCCAGTATTGGTCTCCAGGCTTTGTCCTTTCTGGGTACCAAGAACAGTCTTGAGTAAAATCCTTGTCCCTGCTCTTGCTGTGGTACTTGTTGAATAGCCCCCATGTCCATGAGGTTTGAGACTTGATTTTGTGCCTCTGCCCATTGATGTTTTGGCAGATCTGCCCAATCATTTGCCTTTGGCAGGGTATGGAAGTGAAACTTGTAGCCTTGTGACACTATGTTTAGAACCCACTTGGCCTAGGTTATAATGTGCCAATTTTGAGAAGAAAGTGCTATTTTTCCCCCTAAGGATGCTGCCTGGAGATAAGTGCTTGGTGCAGGCAGGGGGAAGTCATTGGGACTGTTTCCTGTATGGTTGTGATTTTTCTTCTCCACTTTTGGAGCTAGAAGCACCCCATTGCTTTGACCTATATGAACCCTGCACCTGGGATCTGCCTCTAGGGCATCTGGATCTGCCCCTTTAAGGTCTGTGACACTGGAAAGGACCAATTCTTTGCAGGCCAGTGTCTACTAAACCTATGTATTTGTAAAAAATCTTTGACGGTTTGCATAGATTTAGCTTTGTCCTCCATTTTCTTTAACACCTCTTCTGCCTTAACACCAAACAAAGTATTGTGCTGTAAAGGTGCATCTAATAATTTAACTTTGACATGATCAGGCAGGCTTTGTTCCTTTAACCAAGCATGTCTTCTAATTATAGAACCCATAACTGCGGCACTGCAGGAGGCCTCCAGAGAATCAAAACCACATTGCAAAGTATGCTTTCCAACTTGTTCAGCTGCATGCAATAAATCCTGCATTTCCTTGTTTTCTGCACATTCAAAGTTTACCGACATTTTCTGTTTAAGCAATGTCATGACATGTTGCTGATATTTGAGTATATTAAACTGACAGTTTAAGGCCCTTATAGCCAAGGTAGCAGATGTGTAAACCTTTTTTCCCCATCTATCCAGTGCTCTAGAATCTCTGTCAGAGGGGGTAGGGTTTTTTGCAGCGGAAGCCTTAACCCCTTTGGGACCCTGTGAAATAGTCTCTGGGTCTGCAGTAGGGTTTTTGAAAAGGAATTTATGAGAGTCAGGAACCCTTAATATCTGTCAGGCTTAACAGGAGCTGGAGGTAAGGAGTCAGGGGTCAGACTAATCTCTGAAAACACATCATCTGCAATGTCTAACACAGGTGGAATGGCAAGAAGCCTATGTTGAGGTAGTAAAAGGAAGTCCCTGAGCCTCTTTTTAGATTCTGAAAAATCTTGGCTCTCCCAGTGGAAATGCTCCCTCATGGTATGCAAGGTTTCCCCAAAAGAATAGTCCTCAGGAGAAGAAGCTGAAGGAATAGATTCTTCAGCATCAGAATCCTCATAGGGGGGAAGTGAATATTCCTGATCAGAAGAGGAATCAGAAGAAATGGAAACCTGATCTGAAGATTCATAATCTGTCTCTTGCCTAGGCCTCTTATCAGGAGGGGGATGGGAACCCCTGATCAAGGTAATCAAGTCTTCGGCCATTTTGAGCATCTGTTTTTTGGTCATGGAGGCCTGTCCATGTGGCTCTTGAGCTTGTTTCTTTGTCTTTGAAGGTGCTTTAGTCTTTGCCTTTGAATTCAGTTTAATGTATAGATGTTAAGGTCTGAATACACCTTCAGAAGCCAGTGCCTGCTCAGCGGCTCCGGACCCATTTGAGGGAATAGTGTCCGAGGCTCCAATACTTTGAGATTCCAGTGGCATAGCCGACTCCACGTGGGAGTCGGTAGCGGCCTGTGACTCTAAAGTAGCGGGTGTCAGGGGCTGCAAAAGTGCCTTACTGAGAACCGGCAACTGGCTTAGGAGAAGCTTTGTCGTCGGTTTTGGGCCTCGGTTGTCTATCCTTTTCTTTTTCTTTGCGTTTTTTGAGAACTCCGGTAGTCGGATGGATATCTGACGACATTTTATAATTAAATCTGTGCCCAAAATAGTTTAATGCAAACTCATACCGATGCTTAATAGTGTGTTGGTTAAATCTAGCACAAAACCGACAACTTGAAACGTCGTGGTCAGGGCCTAGGCAAGGAATACAGTAAGAATGAAAGTCCTTATGAGGTATTTGTTTTCCACAAGAAATACAATTATTAACTTTTTCTGACATTGGTCTGGAGCCAGAAAAAAGTTTCCCCAATGGGGTACTTAGCTTTAATGAAGACTTCGGATCTGAAATTCAAACACGAAAATCTCAGGAGTTGGCCGACCGACACTTGCAAACTGCTTCTGCTTTGGGCACCGCGCGGCAAGAAAGACTGAAGAAAATGGCATCGGCTGCATCTTTTATACCCCTGACGACCTGACGTCAGGGAAGAGGTGACAGCAACCGACGCAGGACCCAAGACTTTGGAATTCAGGCCGACTGAGGGCAACCTGCCAGCAAGATTACCCAAATGTAATGACTGCAACAGTGAAACATGAAAAACATCTTTCTATCCTTGTTGTCTGGGAATACATGAAAATAAATCTATCACATCAGCTGTGATAAATGTAATTCCCTCTTTCCAAACACCTGGAGTTAAACTACCGAGAAAGGCCCATGAATCCTTAATTGGATGTGGGATTTTATTGTATATATGTTTAAGCCATCTATCAATAGCTGTTCCTAATGGAAATGTTTTAGAATGGCTACCTGACACTATAGGATGAAAGGGTGGGTCCACGATATTTTTATGTACTTTTGGTATGCCTACTATTGTTGCGAGTATTGGATACTCAACCTTTAAGTATTTATAAGTGTTGCTCGTTATACGCCCATCTAGTAAAAACTCTTCCAAGTACATATCAATTCGTTTGTACCCAATATTAATTTCATTTTTTGATACTGATACATAATTTCCTGACTCATGAAGTATTTTGTACATTTTATTTATATATTCATATGCGTCGTATAGCACTAACCCCCACACACACACACACACACACACACACACACCTTTATCCGGCTTCATTACCCTGATATTTCTATTATTCTTAAGCCATTGTATTAATTGAATTTCTTCATTAGATAAATTAATAAACATTTTCTTATGTCTTAAACTATTCTGTAAGCTGTATATCTCTTTTGGAACTAATTTCTTATATACAGCTACATTAGGGTGTGTGGGGGGGGGGGTGTAAGTGCTTTTTTTCTTTAACCCATCCTTACAAGTTAATAATGGTTTATTATGAAACTGTACAGCTAAATTAATTTTTCTAAGAAATAATTTTATCTCAGTTAGACAATCAACTACATGGAATTTCGTCTTAGGTATAAATTTCATACCTTTAGAAAACAATTTAAAATGCTCTTCATCCACTACAATACTAGTGTAATTATATATATTAAATTGTCCATACTGTTAATAATACCATCAGACTTCATTCCTTGCAAAACTAAACCTCTAAATGGGTCAAAATCAGTATTTGTCTCATTTCCTATAACTATCTCATATTCCTTCCCCAATCCTGATTGTTGGAATCTCTCTGCCCCCATCCCTGTCTGTTCCTTCTCCACTTCCAGTTCTTTTTCCAATCCCACTGTTGTGTTTGCTTCCAGCCTACATGAAAATTTGGATTCCCTTCCTCATATCGTTTTTCTTGACTAAACTGATAAGGCCTGTGAGTGTCACTCTCTTCATTTCTCTCAACGTGTTTCTTTGTACTGTCCTTCCAAGGGTATACCCTATTCAATTTATATTCTATTATGTCTCTATTCATTTTTTTATTTTTCTTCTCTAATATAGCTTGAGCTTTCTTGTCAGCTAATACATATTGTTTAGTATACAATTTATTTTATTTATTTATTTATTTTATTTTACATTTGTTGACCGGGCTAGTCTAACTGGAATTAGATCCATTTTCAGTAGAGGCCCGGGGAGAAAAGCTCCAGCACAGTTAATATTATACAGTAAAAAATAATAAGTTCAAAGTAGTAAAATAGCTCTAAGCAGTTACAGCCATATATAGATAAAAAAATTATAAGTTCAGACTAGTAAAATAGCACTAAGCAGTTACAACCATATACAGGCACATTATATGACTGTAATAATTGTCACAAATTCAAAGAATTATAATGATAATTAAAAAAGGGTCTAAACAGATTACATAGATACAGATAAGGTACAGTTGTCATTTCAAGCATACTTAGCTCATGCTGAGGTGATATGGAATGCAATAGAAATAAGAATAAATTAGTAGTTTTCAAGTGGAAACAGGATAACCAAGAGTATATACTGTTGATAAATTCTATAAATGTATCATATGATACAGTAAGATGAAGATATATAGGAAGCAGCAAGAGTATGTAAGTAGGTGGAGTATACACTTGTTATGAGCAGAGAAGCCATTTAGTCAGGGTTGGTGCAAGGACAAAGCCAGTGAGAATTGAGAAATTGTTTTATTTTTAGTTTAAAGAGCCTAGTGGAGGTCAGAGATAGGAGTTCAGAGGGAAGTCTGTTCCAGTGTTTGCCTACGGAGTTAGAAAACAAGGAATCTCCAGCTGTGTTGTTGGATTTGTTGATAGTAATAAGTGGTTTATTAGAGGAGCGAAGGATCTTAAGATTGTTGTAGGGGGTAATGAGGGTAGTCCCACTGTTCAAACAATAAATCATTTACTATAGCTTTGTTCAATTTCCCCACTTGCTCAGTTAATTTACACAATTTCTCATCATTCTTTTTGATTAAAAGTCTCATATAATCAAAGCCGAACTTGTTAAATAAAACATCAAATTCATCACATACTTGATCGTTTAGAAATACACCCATAGGCATTTTAAAAAATCGAAGTCCCTTAGGGACTATATTCAACATAAGACATTTGTTTAAATATGCATTATCTATCTTAACCCCCTTTATTGCATTTAAAGTCCTTCCAAAAGCATATATAAGCTCCTTTAATGAGCCTGGCACTGTGTCCTTAGAATTTGATTCAGACCCAATTGCCTGACATTTATTTATTTATTTTATTTTACATTTGTTGACCGGGCTAGTCTAGCTGGATACATATCCCTTTTCAGTAGAGGCCCGGGGAGAAAAGCTCCCAAACATTAAAATAGTTAAACACTACAATTAGATAGAAGTGTACATTTTTATAAGTTACAACCCAAATAAACATTATGTACATACTTAAAAAGACAAAGCATGGGATTAAATAGGACAGAAAATGAGCCAATAGTTTGTTTGTAGATTGTATGAGGGAGAGAAGAAGCAGTACAATGTTATGGGTATGGTTAATTAATCTGGAGTTGGACAAGGACATATTATTAAAGCATGCATCTTTCTGTAAAAAATCATCTAATTGTGCAGTATGCTGTCCCAAATTGCTTTTGACTAAATGAATTGAAGGGACACTCGCTCTAGGACTAGAGCTGTGTCTAACAGTACCTTTGCCTTCCATTGATCCATTTTTAACGGCTGATGAATAAGTTCTAGCCGCCATAAACCGTTTAGGTTTGGTCCCAGTACGTCGAGACTCATCTTCAAGACTGTACAGAAAAAAATCAAAAGTAAATTCTTTCTCTGAAAAACGACTGTTTTCATTACCAGTTCCGTGCAAGTCCACAGTCTCCAAAGCTGTGGAGGCACCTGTTCGAATTCTCTGACCGTTAGGTAACTCAGCGTCTAAGTCACTTCCGACTGACAAATTAGATGCTTTACCCTGACATTGCGAAGCTTGCCTTATCGGCTTAGCTTGAGTCATTAACTCCAATAGACGGGAGACTTCTCCATTAAAGGATGAAACTTCCGACTGAAGTCTCTGCAACTCGTCCCCTCCTCCTGATGTACATTTGTTGGACGGAAAATCATCCAAGATATCCATCAAGAACCACAAAGTAAAACTTCACAATAGCGTGTCAGCAACTAGAGAATTGAGTAACAGATAAATGCTAAATATGCTTGATTCCTTAGAGGAAATACGGAGCCCACAAGCTATAATACCTCAGGTTTAATATAAAAGCACTATTTAGGTCCAGGGGGTACCCTTTAGAATTATTGGATGACACAAAAAAGTACGTAATAAGTGAATGGGGGAAGAAATTTTCTCCTGTTCTAGGAAATGAACAAGCAACAAGTTCTATGGTTGTTAACAATACAGTAGAAAGACAGAAGAGGGCATGTATCTTGGAATACACACCTCAAGCAAAGCAAATAAAAGATATATTAAGCAAGTATTGGCATATTCTCACTGTTGACAATGAGATAAAAAATATAGTAGGAGAGACCCCTTTATTTGTTTATAAAATGGGAAGGAACGTAAAAGTGATCTTAGAGAGGAATAATATGACTAGGAATATTAACCAACAGAGAAGGGGTACAAGAAGATGTGGCAGCTGTAGACAGTGTCAAGCCATACTGGAAAGTGAGGGTATTACTTTGGAAAATACAAATAAGACCAAGGTAACATTTCAGTATGGTAATTGTAACACCAAGAACATCATATATATGGCTAAATGTATGACCTGTCCAAGCTTCTACATAGGGAAAACAGAAAGAATGTTTAAAAAGAGAATTTACGATCATATATATGCCATAAAGAAAAAAGATAGTACTAATGCACTATCCAGGCATATAGTCAAACATGGGAAAAGTCATGATTTCAGATTTGTTATATTAGAACAACTTAAGCAGGGACAAAGAGGGGGTAACTATAAAGCCATCTTAGGTCAGAAGGAAGTGAGATGGCAGATTTTAACAGATGCCTCAACTGAACCTGGATTAAATGACTATATAACTACAAAACCCATGTTACAGAGGTACACTTAGTGACTGTATTGCAATACTACTTATAGAAATGTAGCACTAATAACCAATACACATTACATACAGAGTTGATATTTTTGAACTAGACATATACAACGTATATGTCTATGTTTATATATTATATTATTAATTTATGTACTATTTCATTTCTATTCATTTATATATTTATATTTTTTGCTTTTTGTAAGTTTATGTAGCAAGCTAATACAAGTATCTCCCACTAATATTAAATAAGATGGATAAGATTATTATTATAATGATTATTGTGGCAATTACTATAATTATTACAATTACTACTGACTTTTAACCTCATTGCCAAATACTGTAAAAAGCACAATTTTACACAACAGTTTTACAAATATATGAGCTAATATAATGCATGTACATTTTTTATGTTGCACAATTATTGCATAGTACATTATGTACAGCACATTATGTATAACATATTATGCAGAGTGCACTTTACAAATCAAATGTATTGTTTATGTAAAATTTCAGTGTATTTTTTTAAATCAAGGAATTCAGTAATTTTGGCACCTAAAGCTGTATTTAAGTGGTTGATTGATTAATTTAAAACATTCTGAGTAAGTCCACATTGTAGTGGATGAAAGCGCTAAATCTGAAGCATCTGTTTTACTTTTTATATTAAACCTGATGTATTATAGCTTGTTGGCTCCGTATTTCTTCTAAGGAATCCAGCATCTCATGAACTAGATTGCCTATACATCAGGAAAAGGTTGGCAAAAAAAAAAACAGCCACAGATCAGCCAACTATTAAGTAAATGCAGAAGTATGTTACAAACCAATCAGGTAAAGGAAACTTTGTCACATTAATATGTAAAAATGGTTGTATAATTGATTCTTAAGATAAGGCAGTTATGAGCATCATTATTTATAATACAGACTATGCTGAAGTGACAAATTTAAACCCTTTCACAGCTGATGGAGGCAAAACAAAATGTACTGCAAAAATGTATCACTAAAATGCAACACTCAGACTATATTACACAATCCAGTCCTATCACTGAATTTGTTTGCAATGAATAATGTGAAATAATTAAAATCATATAGATGTTGTTGAAGTAGCTTTTGTTCAACAACCTACAAATTTAAAAAAATCAGTAATATTAACACATAGAGCAGATGTCAGATTTTGAAACCAAATAATGTTCAGAGTAAATATATTCTGATTTTGATTCACATAAACAATAACCACAATAAAATCAATCTGACTTGTTTCACAAAAATCACTTTTGTCCTTCAGAGTCAAAATAATGACAAAACAACAAAATGTTGTTTACAGACAGCCCCCATAGCCAGCAGTTACTGTTGCATTGTTGTCCATGCACAATTCTGATGTCTGACTATAGTAATAATAATAATGGATTGTTTGTGTCTTTCGGCTTTCCCGGTTAGGGGTCGCCACAGCAGAACTCCAGTCCGCTAATGATTGGCAGTAGATTTTTTACATACTGGCTTGCCGGGCCTAACGCATGCACTTCAAATTCTTTTACACAAATGCACAGTTACTCAGCTGCCCATATTTAGTTGCTAAATAGTAAAAATGTGTTCATATTTCAGATGTCCATCTATAATAAAATAAAATAATAAATAAGTACAAAAAAGTAATGGATATGCATATTACAATATGCATATTACACAAATACACGTGTTCACCAGCTCCTACAGTCTATGCTTGGTTTTCCCCAGGAATAATTTACTTTGCTCTGGAACTCTCTGATTTAGATGACACTTTGTCACTAAGAGGCAGGCTTTTGGTGTTTGTAGGATTGTAAAAGGTGGGTCACTACAGGACTGCACAAGTAGAACAGGAGGTGTGTACAATGTATGTGGAAAGTGGAATTTACTGTCATCAGAAATGAATGTTGATACAATTTCACAGTCAGAGTAGCAATACAGATGCATTTTCCACTTTATTGTGAAGCATAATTTATTTGAAATAAGTCACATCTCACCCAATGCAGCCCAAAGGATTGCTAAAGAAAGAGTGTTGTCCTCTGACAGCTAACACTGTCATCTGTCCTTTAGTTGCATATATGCCTGTATACTAGTATTTAGTAGTCCCACCACATTAAAACCTATTCCATAAGGTCAAATCATAACTTCTGCTGATCATTCACCAAACACAGCAGTGGAAAACCCCTTAATGGTCTTTTTTTTTTTTTTTTTTATTCTCTTTATCTCACTGCAATAGTCATCCAGGCATAACAAACAGTGAAATAATTACTTATGGATCATTAATAAATAAATACATGCATTCTTACAGGCATACATAACAAAAAAAAAAAAAATTAAAGCACCACTTGAGAAAGCAAATCTTCAGATCTTCATTGCACTGACCAGTGTCCCCCTCTGCAAAAAACTAATTTATGCACTTACCAGGCAGTGAGGTTATATATGACCTTCACCACACAGTCACCCAACTGACACTCTAAGGATATGCATGGAAATTACTCCAGCGTATGTTATATGAAAAGTGCTATACAAATGCAGGTTACACTTTCTCTTCTGTCATGTGTTTTTATTGTTGTCCATTTATTTTATACCAGGTGAGCCCATTGGACATAAGTGTCCCTTTTCAAGGTTGACTCAGGAGCACGGTCTGGGTAAGTGACTTGCTCAGAGTTACACAATTAGGTGAACAGAGGAGGAATTCATTCATATTACTATTGTCATCAATGCGAAGTATCAGCCCATGTAAGCAAGGGAAGTGTACAGTACAGTATATATTCAGCAATAAAATAAACATTTCCACCTAGACACACACCTACACACACTCTATAGAAAAAATAAGCTTAATATGTACAAAGACATACATACCATGAATATCACACATGCAAGCAACATATATAATGCAAAAAAATACCCTGCACCCTCCCAAAAAAGAGCCCATAGTGGAATAAAACTCAAGTGTCTATGCTGCAAACTAAAAACATAAACATGGTACAACCTAAACTGAAATACCTGTAGTTATAAAGAAAACATTAAAAATAAATAAATAAATGTAACAATACTGGGCATTGCATCTCAGTATTCAGGAATGTTGTCTCACTACTAAATGTCTAGCATTTGATAAAAAAACTTCTGGATACTGTCCCTCTGTAATGTGTGTATTCTTTATTTTTTTTTTTATTTATTTTACATTTGTTGACAGGGACAGTCCGACTGGATGCATGTCCATTTTCAGCGGAGGCCCGGGGAGAAAAGCTCCAAGGGTAAGCCGATACAGCATTACATAATACCAGCATTACATATTACAAACAGACTATTTACAGAGATTACCTAAGTAAGCAAGTTAGTTCCACAGGTTACAGTTAATCCTTAGCACAAGTCAGGATTAAATTAAATTACACAGGCCCGGGAAGAAAAGCTCCAAGGGTAAGCCGATACAGCATTACATAATACCAGCATTACATATTACAAACAGACTATTTACAGAGATTACATAAGTAAACAAGTTAGTTCCACAGGTTACAGTTAATCCTGAGCACAAGTCAGGATTAAATTAAATTACACAGTAAACTGGTTAACAGATTTTTACACATTCTAGAGAGAGTTAGCCAGGCTTGATACATTGACATAGCCAGTTAAGTGACAAATGTTGTTTGAGTCTAGTTTTAAATTGACCTAAGGTGGAAAGTAAGGTAATATCAGCTGGAAGAGAGTTCCAGGATCTACTTACAGAGTTTGCAAAGAGAGAATCTCCGGCTGTGTTATTAATTTTGCTAGTCTGAATTAGTAGTTTGTTAGAGGATCAAAGCGGTCCAGGATTGTTATAGGGGGTGATAATATTTTTAAGTGCAGGAGTATTGTCCGGATTATAGAGGATTTTATAGGCCATAATCAGTTGGTTATACTGGATTAGGCTGGGTAGTTCAAACCACCCAAGCTGATTTAGATTGATGCAATGATGTGTCCTAAAAGGCAGCCCAGTGGCAAACCTGGCAATGTGGTTGTAGTAAATTGAGAGTTTGTTATGGACAGTCTTGTTTAAATTTGAGATTAGAGGGGATGCATACAGAAGGGTTGAAAGAAGGTGAGAGCGAGCTATGGCAATTTTAGCTGGAGGGGTTAGGAAGGCTTTTATTCTGTAAAGTGACCCTAGTTTTTTATTGATGGTTTTGATAGTTTGGTTAACATGTAGGTCAAATTTTAGATTATTGTCTATGATGACACCTAATAGTTTTGTAGATGGGTCAGGGGAGATTATTGTGCCATCATTTGATTTTATGGTAAAGGTGAAAGTGGTAGACCTACGCGTTGGTGAAAATAACAGCATTTTAGTTTTTTGGGATTTAGGATCAGACGATGTTCAGAAAGCCAGTTTTCTATTGTATTAAAGGTGGTCTGGGTAGCTGACCATAACTCTACTGGAGATGTGGCTGAGCAAATCAGAGTAGAGTCATCAGCATATTGGATACAGCTGACTTTTGGGATGACAGTATAAAGGTCGTTAATGAAGATGGAGAACAGCAAGGGCCCTAGTATAGAGCCTTGTGGTACTCCAAGGGTGTTAGGTAGAAGGTTAGAGAGTTTGTTCTGCCAGAGGACAGCCTGCTGTCGACCATTCAGGTAGGATTGAAACCATTGGAGGGCTCCAGTATCTAGACAGAATGTTTGCAGGGTGTCGATTAAAAGCTGGTGATCAACCATATCGAATGCCTTGGAAAGATCCAGAAAGAGGGCTGAGGATATAAAATTATTGTTGCGATTATGGTTTATGGTGTTAGTAAAGGCTAGGAGGGCTGAAGTAGTGCTGTGATGAGGACGGAAGCCATGCTGAGTGTCTGCCATAAGGCGATTTTGGATTAGGTGGTGCATGAGTTGTCTATGAATACATTTTTCCATAATCTTTGCAAGTGGAGAGAGTATAGCTATTGGCCTATAATTGGAGAATTCAGTAGAGCTGCTTCCTTTGTGAAGTGGGATGACATAGGATATTTTCCAGATGGTGGGAATTTTAGCTTCTACTATGGTTTGACTGATTAGTATTGAGACGGGGGGGTGCAATAGTATCAGCTGATCTTTGTAGGTACTCGGCAGGGAGTTGATCAGCAGAAAGTGTAGTGGGTTTTAATTTTTTGATCAAGGTATGGATAAGTGAAGTGGCGACTGGTTGGAAGTTGAATGCGAGTAGGTTTCTAGGGGTGCTACTTTCAGGACCAGGGGAGCTAGGAGGTAGTTGGCTAGCTAGGGCTTGAATTGTCTCAGTAAAGAATTGGTTAAAACTATCAGAAACATCTTCAGGGGTTTTATCAATAGTAGCATCAGGGATTGGGGTTGAAGTTTGTCCAGGATGTAGTAGATTATTTAAACCTGCCCATAACTTCTGAGGGTTATTTTGATTTACTGTCTGTAAATTACAGTAGTATTGTTTTTTTGTCTTGTAAAATTGATTTTTTGGTTTCGTTCCTGGATTGCCTGTATTTAATGTGATCTTGAGGGTCTTTAGAAGAACACCATAAAGCCCATGCTTTGTTTCTAAGGGTAATTTTGAGTTTAGACTCTATAGAAAGCCATGGTGCAGTTTTTGCCTTGGTTCTCTTTGAACGAACAGGTGCATGCAAATCAAGGATCTCAAGGAATTTGTTGTTAAAGTATGCTACTGCTTCCTCTAAGGGGAGGTGTTTTAGAATAGACCACTTACATGAGTTTAGTTCTTGTTGGAATTTGGCAGGGTCAAAGTTTTTATTGTTTCTAACCTTTCAGAGAAAGGGTTGTTAGGAATTAATGGTTTTGTGCTTAATTACATATGTGAGAAGGTGATCGCTTAGGCCATTAAGGAGGGTACCAGAGGTGTACAGTTGGGGGTGACGGTTTATGAGTACCCAGTCAAGTATACTTTCTTTTTGGTTGGGTTTACCTATCCTGGTAGGGGTGGATATGATTTGTGTAAATACATGCAGGTTAATATGGGTGGTTGGGGATTCTGAGGAGCAGGTGCCCCAGTCTATGTTAAAGTCTCCAAGTAGTAGGGTTTCTTGGGGAAATTTTTTTCTCCAAGTAGTAGGGTTTCTTGGGGGAATTCTCATTGTATATGTGCAAGTTTTCATTGGTATTCCAATGTTTTCTGACCCTCAAAGGCTGTTTGACAAGCTGGATTTGCCCTTGTGGTGCTAAAAGGTTGTATAAAAATCAGTTCATTTATCCTGCTAGAAAAATAAAGCAAAAGTTAAGTATGTCCCACCACAACCATACCACAAGTAAATCCAGAGAAAAGAGAAAATAACTCCTTCAGTAACTGTTATTTCCTGTAATAAAATGGAAGCTTCATAAAACAGAGTTCTCCAACTTTATTCTCTTAGCCATTAATTTGATCCTATCTTCTGACTATCCAGATGTCAGCACAACACTGAGCAAAATCCTAACCCTGGCAGCTCTAACTAGGATAGTAACTAGACTCTCCACTACAAATGCCACACAGTGTCTGCTGTCCCACTTCCACTGTTCACTATGATACTCTGTAATTAACAGCCTAACATTTGCAGCCTAGTGAACTTAGTTCATTCCACACAAATTAAAAAAAAAAATCTCCAACACTGAGCAGTGACCCAGTGAGGAAAGAAGAAATCCTGTTTGTCTGACACATAATGCAGATAATTAAGAAGTTGAGCTTATAATGAGCTGTTTTCTATAGTCCAGGATACAAGGTTTGATTCCTTCCACATCCACTTGCCTATTGTATGACTGGGCAACTTTCTTAGCCACTAGTAGCAAAAGCACCAGAGGAGGAAGGCAACTAAGTCCTTGCTGGTAAAAAATATTTTATTACCACAAAACGACTGGAACAAAAACGAAAATCCAAAACACTCCAAGGCACAAACGCTATGTCTCCACACCTGCGTTTTCGTTTCAGGCACTTCTTCAGATGCAATACAATTCATCCATTTTACCCTGCCTTATAAATACATTCAATTAATATCAATTAGCTAATTAATGCAGCACATTTGTAATTCATCATCTAATTACCATTTACTAGCTCATGCTTAAAACAAACCTTTTAAAAACTTTTTTAAAAACTCATGAGTTTAAAAACTAAACCAACACTTTACTTAAATAACAACCAAACAGACTCCATTCATTTACAAAATACTTATAAACCTGTAAATCATTCATACATATAAAAAAAATAGTAATGTACAAACTATAATATTTAAAAATATCTGCCTATATCTATTACATTTTGTTAATCCACATACTCCCTCTAGTGTTCAAATAGGGATGTTACCCAGAATCAGAAAATATTTATAAACTATTAGAGTTATAGCTTCCTATCTTATTCTATGAACCATAGAAATTAGTTAATAAATGAGCATTGCCACACAATAATAAAGTCATTTTCCTTACAAACAAGAAGGAAAAAAAAAAACTAATAATATAAGGGTGCAAGGATACAAAGCACTTTAAAAATAACATTTAAATTTGAGAAAAAGGATATCCCTCAAAGCTTGGCAGCCCTCAATTTCAAGACAGGTAATAAGGATACAATATTATTAAGGCCTGGTTTGGTATACGATTCCAACTGTAACTGCCATAGCAGTTCTTTATATTCAATCGTATCCTCCCATGGCCCCCCTCGTATATCTTTCTTAACCACTTCCAATACAAAAAAGTGGAATTCTGCATCTAAGCATTTTATTTTATGTCTAGCCAAAGCATTATCGGGGCACCCATTTTTAATATCGTAATTATGCTCATAAATCCGATTTTTCAATTTACGTTCGGATTTCCCCACATAAAAAGCTTGGCATTTTTTACAGATGCTCAGATAAATAATTCCACTTGTATGGCAGTTCGCATATTCAGTACTCCTCATCAAAATATCCCTACTCTGTATATGTACTGAATCACGGGCATATATAAACGGGCATTGCGGACAACTACCGCATTTAAAGGTCCCATTTCTGCCCTTCTTCCAAAATTGACCCCTACCCTTTGTTTCAAAATAATTTTTAAGGTTCTTTCCCTTCCTAAAGGTGCATTTCAACGGCTGTTCAAAAAGGCGGTTCAAATCCGACAACTCGCCAAATTTTTGCCATTCAGTCTTTATTAAGTTAAAAATAAATTTCGCTTCCCCATTATAATCCAAAACCAGATTATTAGTACCATCAAACCCATCTAACTGGTACCCAGAATTCACTGGTTCATCTATTCCTAAGATTGGATGAAATTTATTGACTCTCCCAGTCACCACTTCCTTTTCTACTTCAGATATTAGTACATCAGGGTAACCTCTCTCTAGGAACATACTATATAGCTTCTCACATTCTTCATGAAAATCTTCATTCTTAGAGCACATTCTACTAGCCCTCACGTACTGCCCTTTAATAATTCCTTTTTTGTGGTGATGTGGGTGTGCACTAGAATAGGACAGGTAAGAATTAGAATAATTATCTTTCCTATAAACCTTTGAGAAGAACTTACCTTCCTCCTTCCCTACATAAATATCTAAATATTGTAGACAATCTTTGTTCTTATTATAGGTGAAGGTAAGGAAGCTAGTAGTGCCAGATAAATAATCAAAAAAGGCAGAAAATTCCCTCTCAGTACCAATCCATAACAGACATATATCGTCCAGGTAGCGCTTATATAATTTCCAGCACTTTTTAAACCTGGAATTGAGTACAAACTTCTGTTCCCATATATCCAAAATGATATTAGCATAAGTGGGCGCACAACGTGCACCCATAGCAACCCCCTGAACCTGCCTGAAGAACTCACCCTCATAATGTATAAAATTATTAGTCAAAACTACATCCATAAGGGTCAAAATCAAACGAAAGTCATTTTGAGAAAACTTGCCATACTCTATCAATGCTTCTTCAAACAATTCCATACCTTCTTTGTGCGGTATGGACGAAAATAAATCAATAATATCTAGAGTAATAAACAATAAGTTTTCATCAAACAGTTCTTCCTTCAAATTCCTTAGTAGGTCCCAGGAGTCTTTGACTATACCTGGCCCTTCCTTTAAAACTTCTTTAAGTTTAACGTCTAACCACTTGGCAATGGGGGCTGTCACTGAACCCTCAGATGCAACGATTGGTCTCATAGGTGGGTTATTGATATTTTTATGAACCTTCGGAACTCCAAATATTACTGGTACTTTTGGTTTGTCCACTGACAAGTACCTGAAGGTATTAATATCAATAGACCCCTCCAAGAGCAGGTCATTTAACACTATCCCCACTTTTTGGTTGCCTATATTTATCTCATTCACAGATGACCTCTCATGCCTATCTCCATTCAGCAACAATTCCATCATTTTGGAATCATACACTATCTGGTCCATCATAACAGTGCCCCCTCCCTTATCCAGTTTTGAAATCCGAATATTCTTATCACCTGCTAATTGTTGCAATAACCTATTTTCTTCCATTGTGAGATTCGGAGTAACTCTTCTATTGGACAGTTCATTCCTAATTCTTTTTTCCACTAAGTTCTCGAAATTTTTAAGCTGCTGATTTATAGGAGGGTTAAAAATACTTCTTTTCCTTAAATTGTTAACACCTGAACCTATAACATTTCCATTCTGTTTCTGAAACAATAGTTAAAAATTTTTCTTTCGAATAAATAATTTCAAATCAATAAGAACCTTACTAACATCCGCTTTTTTATTTGGTACAAATTTTAGTCCCTTTGTGAACAATTGGAAGTGTACTTCGTTAACTTCCAGGGCACTATAGTTGTATATATTGTACCCATTCCTTTTACAAACTATCCCTTCCTTCACCACTCCATCATTCTGGGGCACACCAATTTGCTCACCATCCAATCCTACTACCACTTCTGATTGTTCTTGTTGTAATTCCTGTAGTGGGTACGTTGGTATAGCCCCCCCTCCCCCTCCTGGAAGTTTTTTTGGAAATTCCTTTGGTTGTAGTTCCTAATACGTTCAGATCTTCTCAACTCTGGGAACTCCTGTTCATCACTCAAACCAATATTGTCCTGTCCTTGTTCTGCCTCTTCAAAGACTACTTCTTGATTGGGTTGATAGTTAAAATTTTTATTTTTATTGTTAATATAGGCACCTCTTGGGTTGGGGTAATTAGTTTTTTGTTTATATTCCTCCATGTCCCTCCCAAGCTTTTTACACTTTCTTTCGAAAACATTAGATAAACTTCTCTCAATATTATATCAGTTCCTCTAATTCCAAATTAAGGCCCTCCATAACCCTGGAATTTTCCTTCACTATAGCTTTTAAAATATCAAGGCCACAATTATTAAAAATGTTCAATAATTCATGATGGAAATCAGACCCTACTTTCACTTTATTGGGATACTTGCATATCCTTAACCCTTTCGGGACAATACTCAAACTTATACATTCCTTAAGATAGGCATTCTCAAGCTCTAAATTTTTAAATTTAAACAGCATTTCGTCAAAACGATCCATATTCTGCTTAAACGAACTATTGAACTCAACATCCCTATTACTAGGCAGATTTTTAGAGTTAAAACAATATTTAACTTTTAAAACAGAGTTAAAGTCCAACTGTCCATAATTAGTGTCTTTTTGGCTGGTACCTGTCTGTTGAGGATTCACTGCATTGTCACTAAAGCCTCTAGCGTTATGTCCATACTGCTTAGGTCTCGCTCCATTTACAACTTCCACTCGTTGCTTAGCCGCTGGATTCTGGTCTTCGCTCTGCAACGACCTTAAACACATCGGTACACCATTACCAAATTCACTGCTATCAACCACTCCAGACCCGAAAGGTGGTCTCTCCCCAGAAAACCCTTCATAGTCCGACTGACTATTGGAACGCTGCCTGCATCGCCGCCTCTCCCTACTTGGGAGAGCTTCCTGATTCAGCGGAAATGCTGAAGGTGAACTCTGCGTCACACCACCTCCCCTGGTCATAAGCTCAATAAGTTGGGTTAATTGCCCAGACAGTAAATCTAACTTAGCGTTAGTGTCCAGCCGTGATTCACCTTCGATCGGTGCTATAGTGCCCTCCTCCACCTCCATAACTCGACCAGAACCACCAACAAAAGGAGGCTAGCACCGAACAAACACACACTAGTAGCAAAAGCACCAGAGGAGGAAGGCAACTAAGTCCTTGCTGGTAAAAAATATTTTATTACCACAAAACGACTGGAACAAAAACGAAAATCCAAAACACTCCAAGGCACAAACGCTATGTCTCCACACCTGCGTTTTCGTTTCAGACACTTCTTCAGATGCAATACAATTCATCCATTTTACCCTGCCTTATAAATACATTCAATTAATATCAATTAGCTAATTAATGCAGCACATTTGTAATTCATCATCTAATTACCATTTAGTAGCTCATGCTTAAAACAAACCTTTTAAAAACTTTTTTAAAAACTCATGAGTTTAAAAACTAAACCAACACTTTACTTAAATAACAACCAAGAAAACTCCATTCATTTACAAAATACATATAACCCTGTAAATCATTCATACATATAAAAAATATTAATGTACAAACTATAATATTTAAAAATATCTGCCTATATCTATTACATTTTGTTAATCCACATACTCCCTCTAGTGTTCAAATAGGGATGTTACCCAGAATCAGAAAATATTTATAAACTATTAGAGTTATAGCTTCCTATCTTATTCTATGAACCATAGAAATTAGTTAATAAATGAGCATTGCCACACAATAATAAAGTCATTTTCCTTACAAACAAGAAGGAAAAAAAAAACTAATAATATAAGGGTGCAAGGATACAAAGCACTTTAAAAATAACATTTAAATTTGAGAAAAAGGATATCCCTCAAAGCTTGGCAGCCCTTAATTTCAAGACAGGTAATAAGGATACAATATTATTAAGGCCTGGTTTGGTATACGATTCCAACTATAACTGTTGTTGAATTTGTTGTTAAAGTATGCTACTGCTTCCTCTAAGGGGAGGTGTTTTAGAATAGACCACTTACATGAGTTTAGTTCTTGTTGGAATTTGGCAGGGTCAAAGTTTTTATTGTTTCTAACCTTTCAGAGAAAGGGTTGTTAGGAATTAATGGTTTTGTGCTTAATTACATATGTGAGAAGGTGATCGCTTAGGCCATTAAGGAGGGTACCAGAGGTGTACAGTTGGGGGTGACTGTTTATGAGTACCCAGTCAAGTATACTTTCTTTTTGGTTGGGTTTACCTATCCTGGTAGGGGTGGATATGATTTGTGTAAATACATGCAGGTTAATATGGGTGGTTGGGGATTCTGAGGAGCAGGTGCCCCAGTCTATGTTAAAGTCTCCAAGTAGTAGGGTTTCTTGGGGAAATTTTTTTCTCCAAGTAGTAGGGTTTCTTGGGGGAATTCTCATTGTATATGTGCAAGTTTTCATTGGTATTCCAATGTTTTCTGACCCTCAAAGGCTGTTTGACAAGCTGGATTTGCCCTTGTGGTGCTAAAGGTTGTATAAAAATCAGTTCATTTATCCTGCTAGAAAAATAAAGCAAAAGTTAAGTATGTCCCACCACAACCATACCACAAGTAAATCCAGAGAAAAGAGAAAATAACTCCTTCAGTAACTGTTATTTCCTGTAATAAAATGGAAGCTTCATAAAACAGAGTTCTCCAACTTTATTCTCTTAGCCATTAATTTGATCCTATCTTCTGACTATCCAGATGTCAGCACAACACTGAGCAAAATCCTAACCCTGGCAGCTCTAACTAGGATAGTAACTAGACTCTCCACTACAAATGCCACACAGTGTCTGCTGTCCCACTTCCACTGTTCACTATGATACTCTGTAATTAACAGCCTAACATTTGCAGCCTAGTGAACTTAGTTCATTCCACACAAATTAAAAAAAAAAATCTCCAACACTGAGCAGTGACCCAGTGAGGAAAGAAGAAATCCTGTTTGTCTGACACATAATGCAGATAATTAAGAAGTTGAGCTTATAATGAGCTGTTTTCTATAGTCCAGGATACAAGGTTTGATTCCTTCCACATCCACTTGCCTATTGTATGACTGGGCAACTTTCTTAACCAGACAATACTCCTGGATCATCCCTGCAAGGTACAAATGTGATCAGTGGGCTTGCCTGATTAACAACATAAATAAGAAAAAAATTATAAATTAATTAATTATGCAAACTACTCAAACCGGTTTGCCATGAAACAAAACTGTGCAGTAAAAATATTAAAAGTGTTGGGGATGAGTGGCCAGGATGAGACTAGGATAGCAGCACTTTTCTTCTGCTCTGCTACCACATATATTTCTGACAGGAAAATTTATTTCTAAATAATCCTAAATAACTCATTTAAGTGAATTATGATAAACTTTTGTGTCCTAAAGGATTATATCAAATTTTTTTCTTAAAATTCAACTATTTTCTTGTCAAAACCTGCATGAGAAAATGTCTTCGCTGTATCCTGCAGCACCATGAGTTATACAAAGGCAGCAGCTCAAGACTTTGTTCAAAAAAGAGCTTCAGTCATTACTAATATTCAAGAATTGTCTTTGAAAACAGATATATTGGGCACCAAAATAGAGAACTTAAAAAAACCTATTGTAAACAAATGGAACAAATTAATGAAGCTCTGCAGTTACAGAGAAACCAGATTTCTGGCAACGAAGACTCCTTGAATGATATGGAAGACTAAGTGAAGGGGAGAACAATACTGAATTCCTGTTAAAACAGAACAACTCTTTACTAGCCAAAATATATGACCTTGAGAAAAGGTCCCGTAGGAACAACATTCATATTTTTGGTCTACCTGAAGGAACAGAAGGTAACAATATCATACCTCTCAACCTGGAAACATCAAAAATCTGGACAAGGCCCATGAAAAATAGGTACAAATCTGTACACTGATTAACATCTAATTTGCATACATAATTAGATAACCCCACCCGCTCCAATGGAATTGTGGGATATCAACTTTCAAATGCAAACTGAAGAACAATATGGCACCAGAGTCCCCCTGCAGCCATTCCAATGTCCCATTACCTGGCTATTTCGCCCCATTTACCATAAACACTAATGTGTGCATATTGCTTTACTTCTACAATGATTTAGATTTTTTTACATTTCACAGCACAAAACTGCACAAACACTAACATACATCTGCTAAACAAAGCTATACTGTCTCGCAATAAAAACAGACTTGGCTGGCATTAAAACTTCTCTGCCCTTGAAACTCGCATTCATTCACTTCTCACTATAGTTCTCAACCTCTTAGCACAAAAAAATGGACAAACAAAGCCAATAATGGGGGAATAAAAATTCAATTCTCACCATAGCTCTGAACTCTTAGCACAAAAAATATATATATATATAATATACATATGTGGATTGCTTTTCTGCTAGCTTTATCAGACATTTTTGAGAAATTAAATAAGCTGAGAGATAATTTCAGAGGAAACATTGCAAAAAACAATTCAACATGATTTGTAAAGACTATGCAATAATGAGATTGGATTAACTATTTTAGCTGAATTAATGTACAAAGGCCTATGACCCATGTGAAACTAGTACAGCTCTTTTTATACCATCTTTTTATAGATTTGAACAAAGCTTCAGATGCGTTAAAGTCATAATTATTCTAAACACTCTGAATGAGCCTAGATATCAGCTTCCTGTCTTACATCTAAGAAAGTCTATCACTACGACAGAAAAAAATGCACTTGCCAGAAGTATCTCTTTTGTTTATATCTTTATTAGCTCGAACACTATTATGGGAGAAAATTTGGGGTCACATTTATGAAATATATGTTCCTATATACACTCACATTTATACTATGTTGTCATTTCTGTGTCTGCAGCAGTGCCAACTCCACAACAATAAAATGTAGTGAATTTGCTTATGGAAACTCCGGTGGGTTTCTTAACTACAATATTACTGTGAGTGCGTGAGTATGGGGCAGAAAAAAAAGAGGATGGGGCATGTTGAATGGATAGGTTTATTTCTATCCGCCTTTGATTATAAGACTGGGAAGTACGTGATCACTAAGAACAGGAAAGTGGGGATTTTATTCCAACTTGTTCAGCTCTCCGTTTTGGCTTACATCCCTGGCCTGGATATGGATCTGTCAGGAGATTTGAAGTTGTAATTAACTCCGGTAAAAAAGAATTGTAGAAAAGCTAGCGATATGGAGGATTAATTTTTAATGTGGGGTTGTAAGCGCGCACCTTCGTTTAGTGAGAGGACAGACGACATCGCTAAAAATAGAGAAAATAATAAACGTGCCTGGCTAAAATAAAATAATACTTAGCAATACGTGTTTCCATACTCTGCCGAAATACATTAACATAGCTGTTAACTTCTTGTTAGAGTTATACACTGTATATTTCGTAGTGAAATAGATGTCCTATGTAGTCAGTAAGGCTCGTGTGTGGATTCATTTTGCAGTCTCACACACACGGGTCACGTACTCGTTCCTTACCTGTTTCAGCTTCTGTTCGGTTGCTGCCACCATTAATCCACTGCTCTGCGCTTCAGCTTCCCGGCTTGGTGAACTGCTCTTTGCTGCCATTAATCCCTGCTGTTGTTGCTGCCATATCCCTGCTTCTGTCGAACTGCTCTGCACAAGCGTCTGCCATACGATATCCCCTGAACTGCTCTGCACAACCAATCCTGGCTCCTCGGTGAATGAACTGCTCTGCAGAAGTGTTCAGCTTCAAGTTCCTGTTCTGTTCAGTAATCCTGCACAAGCGCGGCCTGCCACTTGTAATTCCCGCTATTTTAAAATTTAAATCAGCCAGCCGGAAATGATGATATGAGCTCCTTCAGCTCAATTCCGACTGGCTGGTAGCCTGACGGAGCTGATGTCATCGCGCACGTGATGACATCAGCTCCGACAGCGCAAAATTTTAAAAAAAGCTAAGAAAAATCGGAAATGAAGGGGTGCCACTCGGGAATCGTGGCACCCCTTCATTTGGACCCCAAAACTCGGTAAAAACCAAGTAATTCGGAACGGTTGGGAGGTCTGAACAATATGGCTAATTTCTTGTCTACCTGGCTTCCTAAAACTTTAGATTTGCCTTAAGCTCTCTCTTCTGGTATAGACAGAGCATACAAATCTCTGGTTAATCTTATATCAAAGTCCAGTACTTCCCCGAGGTCCATTGTGGTTAGATTTATTTCATCTCAGGATAATGAACTGGTACTCAAAACTGCCTGGGCTAAGTCACCACTTAAAGCAGAAGGAAATATTATTTGTTTTGATAATGACTATTCAGTTAACAGTGATATCTAAAAGGAAACAATTCATTCCCTTTATAACAGAAGTTAAGAAAAAGCAGATAAAAGCACATTTACTGTTCCCAGCCAAGCTGAAGATTTTCCTTTCTAATGGGGTTAAATTCTTTGAATATCTTGACCTTGCATTGTCATATCTACACACTAACAAAATTTTTGAACAAACAGAGAATATGGCCTAGTCCATTATATCCTTAAAAAGACAAATGGAAGTAAGACAAATGAGAAAAAGAAGACATTAAGGGGAAAATAAAGAGCTTTTCTTTTCCCTTTTCTTTATTCACAAAGGAAATAACAAGATGTCAAGGATTGTTTTTCTTCTTCTTTTTATGTAAACAAGCTAATAGTTTTACTTCTTTACATATCTTTACCAGCAAAACATGAAATGACGCAATGCTCAACTGTAACATAAATAGGAATCAGAAAATCAACAAGCAGTCTACTAATGTAAGGTAATTGAATTCCTTTTTTCTGTCTTATGCTTTCCTAACTTACAGATAACTAAGAATCATTTTTAATAATTCATCACAAAATATTATTAATTTCCCTTAAATGAAGCATACAACATTTATACTAATATATGATCTGAATGGTTGCATACAGAATTGCTTACTTAGGAACTAATGCATACTTTATATCTGAAGTAGAAAATGGCTGCAGTATAACACATAGCTTAATTTAAAGTTGTTTAATTCATTTAAACTGCAGTTACCAACTAAAGGGAAACACTGTGAGTGACATCTCATGGTTTCTTCTTATAAAAAGAAAAATACATTAACAATGTTTAATTAAATCTGCTACTTAAATGGTATATTAAAAGGAATGGCAGATAAACTTCTTCACCTAAGAGTGGAAGCAACTCAATGTAATCATTAACTACAGTAACATTAGAAAAGCTGTTTCATCAAAACTAATAGTAAAACCTAAAAGCTGCCCGTCTTCCTAGTGCATAGATTTAGATAATATGTTATTGTTCTATTTAATAGAATGATTTATGATGTGCTGGATTGGGGGAAGGGGTGATTGCAGTTGATATGGAAGTGTATTTTGATGTTTTTTAACAGTGGAGAGATTGTTGCATTTTAAACGGCTTTGAAATAGTTTCTATACACAGATGAAATACCCAGGTTTAATATGAAAAATATGGAAATTTTTGTGGCTGATGGGCTGTCCATATGTGAGGTGCTTCTGTGGTAGTTAGATACGAAGCCCCTCTCCATAGCTTGAGCTTTTTTTTTTATTAATTTAGAAAACATGAAGCTTTCTCTGGTAAAAGTTCAGTTGGAATTCCCACCTAAATAAGAGAAAAGAGCTGTTCATGTTCAAAGAATCTGACTGAAAGGCAGCTTTAGAATGTTCATTTGAATAAAAGACAGGACCTTTTCAATATGCATTAGCTCAAATTTTACTGCAACTATAGTTAGATATACAAACTGGCATTGAAGAAGGGAAACAATTATAATGTTACACATACTGTGAAATATCTTTGAATACATTTATATGTAAATATATTTGAAATCTGAAGTTTGATAGAAGTTGTCAATGAATGGTAAAATTAATATATATATATATATATATACATATATATATAAAATGTTTAGAGCTTCATTATTAGAGGCTTGACATACATGATATGAATATGTTGTCAATACACTTGAAAGTATCATACATACAGCAAAAGAAGCAATAAACTACATACTTGACAGAATAACATAGGAGGCTTTAATTTACAGTAATAAATCACTGAGTATAAACAAATAATGACATACTGTTTAAACGTTGCAGAACAACTACTCATTTACTTTAATATAATCTTACAAAGAGAGAATAGAAGGGTCTGAAAGTACATTGGTCTTATGGCGGGATACACCACAAAACATTTTTAATTGTTGTGCAGCAGTCTTCCATATTTTATACTATATTAGCCGATGAATTATTATTATTATTATATTACATTAGCTGATGAATTTCAAAACTATGCAGAAATAAGTGAAGATAAGAGATGTAAGCATATCTTACTTTAACACCTTCATGAACACATAAAACTCGAGAATGGATATGTTAAATAACAAGTTAAGATTTGTTGACCAGGATAGTTCGACTAGATACATGCCCATTTTCAGTGGAGGCCCAGGGAGAAAAGCTCCAAACTTATTAAAACATAAAGACAAGCAAGTTACAGTACATGCACAAACATATTGTATTAACATACAAGTTGCAGTCTCACATTTCAAGCCTATGAAGAATACAGGTTTATATTCAGAAATATATACAAATATGTTACAGTTTTTCTTATCAAACCTATAGGTGCAGCTATATACAGAGTATCTTGCAAAGATGTTACAGTTTCTCTTTTCAAACCTTTCAGTGTAAGAGGTAAGTCGCTATAAATAAAAAATTGCAGGGCTATGGAAGATGTGAAATAATTGTTCTACTATTATATATATTAACAATGCTTTAAAGGATATAGGTCCATCTTCACTTTATATTTAATGACATCATGTTTGATTATAGTAGAGTAGACTGTTTTTTTTTGTTTGTTTGTTTTTGTTTTTTGTAAGAGTATTGGATGGATGTGTTTGCTTGGATGGTTAGAATATTCAATCAAGGAGTGTTAGACTCCATGGGGGATAAGAGGGAATTTAAAAGCAAATGTTTAAAGATAATTTTTTTTTTTTGCTTTTTTTTTCGAGTGTCCACAATAGTAACTATTTTATGTTGAATCAAACCTTCAAAAGTTAATGGTCACATGATGATTACTAAGCAGTTCTATACTGACAGAGTGTCATTATCTATTAGAAGTACATTTATACTTTTGATCAGTAGGACAAACGGCATTTATTAACTGTATTTCCATAAATGTCAATGGATTAAATAACAGATGCAAGAGGGGTAGCTTAAACAGATCTTTGAAGCTGTTTAATTCTCAAGTTATTTTTTTACAGTAAACACACTTTTTAACAGAAGACATGGACAGGCTAAATACTAAAACCACACTACATTATCCAGTTCACAATATAATGAAAAAAGAGGGGTTGCTATAATACAGAGAAATTCGAAACATATCAAGATGATAAAGGTATGCTTTGCACTGTAACTATGAAGTATAATAAGAGGATATTAACTCTTATTAACTTGCACTGGATTTCTGGAATGGGAATTAAAATAGATGACCAACATCTAGAACAAGTAATTCAAAACTCGAAAGGTAATATCATTCTGACAGGAGACCTTAACTGAATATTGTCACCAAGTGATACTAGAACAATAGGTAAAAGGAGAATACAGACATCTGCAAAGGCATTATTAAAATTTACTGAACTGTTTCATCTTAGAGACATAAATGAATTTTCATAACCAAATTCATTATTTTTTATCCATTATTTCCATAGACATAGAACACAATCCAGAACTGACAGAGTTTATGTCTCTAATTAACTGACTGATATACTAGGCAAAGTCAAAAGTAACCCATTCACCTTTAGATCACAATGCAATTACCTTTGAGCTGTTTTTGAAATCTAATAATGTTAAAATCAGTACCAGCATATATAAGTTTTTTAAAAGAATTTAAGTCTCTTTTATTAAAAAATCCTTTTTTTTATAGAAATTAATACTACAGAAGATACTTCAGAAATTCATTTATGGGATGCACTAAAAGCAATCTTTTTGTTAGAGTCAATAATTGGTTGCCAAATAAAACAAAAAAAAAAAAAAAAAAAAAAAACAATGGGACAAAGAATTACATGAAATATAAGAAAAACTTGACAAGTTAACATTAGAAAACCAGACAAATAAAAATAATAGTACAGAAGAGAGTAATAAGCTAAGCAACAAATAAACAAACAAAAAGAGAACCAAGGAGAAAAAGTACTGCCACTACTTTTTATTTTGTTTCCACACACCAAACACGTAGTACCAAAACGTTATGAACGCCTTCAATTACACCTGCGTTTTCGTCCCTATAAACATGGACTTCATCAGATAAATGACATTTCATTTCATTTGTCTTTTATACAACTTCCCTAAATGAAACCCAATAAAAACCTTTTATTTCAAATTCATTGAGCAAATCAAGTTCCACCTAATTCATTAATAATTAATGTTAAAACAATTCATTTTTCATTTAAAATCACTAGTTCATTAAATATTTCATACATTTTAATACCTTTCATTTAAAAAATTTCTTTAAAAACAATATGTGATATGATATGTTATGTATATACTTTAAAAATTTTATTATTTCATTTCAATGATGCATTCTAAACAATAAAATAAAATAAAATAAAAATGTCCCAACATTTCATAGCAACAGTGCCATCTTCTGTTTTTATTTTATATTGCACTTATTTTATTTTTTATTTTTTCTTTTCACATTCTAGTTGCTCTTAATTTTAATAGGGGTAAGATGGATATATATTCATTTAATCCAGGGGCTTTGTTCGCTTCCAGGGTTAGCTGCCACCATAATTCCCTATAACCTACTATTTCCTCCCAGGGGCCTCCTCTAATGTCACATTTAACCTGATCCAGGACAAAGAAACAAAATTTGTATCCCTCACATACTTTGGAATGTCTAAACAGTGCATTTGTCTCTTTCCCCCTTTTTATGTCGTATATGTGTTCATATATTCTTTTCTTTAAAGTTCCCTCAGTCTTGCCCACATAAAAGGAAAAACATTGTGCACAGATGGCAAAATATACCAAACCTCTGGAGTCACAGTTAAAATATCCCTTACTAATTAACCAACGTCCCCTACTCTCCAAATAATTTTTTTCCGTATTCATTATAAATTCACATTGTCTACATTTCCCACACCTAAAGGTCCCTTTTTTTTCTTCCTTACTATTCCTTTCTCCTTTTCTATGAAAATCATTTTTTGTCTCTAGTATGCCTTTAAGACTAATGGAATTCTTAAAAACAACCTTAGGTATCCTTTGAGGGAGTCCATCCAAGTCCGCAAGGGAGCCAAATTTCTCCCATTCTTTTTGAAATATTGTTTTAATATTTCTATTCAATGCGTTATATTCTAATATAAGGGCCTTTTGAAAATCCTCCCCTAAATTTACACTCTTCTCATTATTAAAGTTTGCTCTTTCTCTTTCTCCTAGGATGGGCCTGAATTTGTCTATTCTCCCTCTTTCCACTTCCATTCTTAAATTCCTAATGAACTTCCTAGGATACTCTCTAGCCAAAAACATTCATTCTAATAGGTCACATTCTTTCATAAAATCCTCATTATTGCTGGTCATTCTTGACCCTCTGACAAACTGTCCTTTCACCAGATTTTTCTTACAATAAATTGGATGTGCACTATTAAAGTGTAAAAAGGAGTTTAGATAGGTAGGTTTCCTATAAACCCTAGTTTCCAAAGTATTGTTTGTTAGCAACAAATACTTGGAAATCTTTAACCACAAAACTAAAATCAACCTTAAGAAGTTTAAGATGATTAACTTCTGTATTAACCCAAAATATATGCACAATTTAACCACAAGAACAAAACTACTCAGTCCAATCACATAAAAGAAGTCTACTCACATAGGAAGAAAATAAAAGTAACAGAAATAGAAGATATACTAACAGAATCCAGAGGTTATTATAATAAAATCAATCAAAATAATATGTTAATAGATCAAGAAGAAATAATTAAAATATTTATCAAAAAATATAAAAACTAAACTATCTAATGACCAAATTAAATTAATTGACAAACCAATCTCTTTGTCTGAACTTCAAACTCAAATTTCTAAACCAAAACCTAAAAAGCACTAGGTAATGATGGGATTTTATCTGAACTTTATAAGCTGTTACCCAAAGAAGACCTAAACATACTACAGAAGTTTTTTTTTTTTTTTTTATAGTCAAGGACCTAGCTAAAGTTTCTCCTTCCTGGAAATACACACATATCTCTCCAATTCTAAAAACTGACAAAGATCCTACTGAATGCTCTTCATACAGGCTGATTCCACTTTTAAATGTAGATTATAAATTGTTCATAGCAATTCATGCTAATAGATTAAAATATATTCTACCCTCCATGACTGACAAAGATCAAACTGGCTATATCTTAAACAGCAATAGTTATGATAATATTAAAAGAATAATCAGAATAATTGACTTTGCAAATAAAACAAAAGAGAACTTAACATTAATATGAGAGACTGGGCAGCAGGAGGGATATGGCTATCAGATCTGGAATTATATTCCTTATCAATTATAAAAACAATAAATCTTTGGATTAATAACACTCAGAAAGCTAGGTGGAAAGAGTTTTTAGAATTTTTTTTTATAAACTCTAAACATAACAGACATTATAATAATGTCATACTAAATAACAGTCTACATTGGTTATTAAAGGATTACCTTATAGGAAAAAGTCACCAAACAAGTGACTTCTTTTTTTATTTCTACTATATTAAACACTTTAAAAAAATTTATATAGAGAAACCTGACATACAAAGCATGGATCTTCCTTATATTTCCTATGGCATATACCCAAAATAAGTTCTCCACCTCAAAGTTAGAAACAATGATCACATTTAAAGAGAAAAATCTGTGATATTGGTTTCAATTAATAAAAGTTGAAAAATCTACATTCTGTTGATTATATTAAGAACAAATATAATTTAGATAAAGACATGTGCAGACAACATGTAGAAAGGGAAATTAAATTAATGTAACCAAGGATCATATCCCCAAATTAACTGGATATCTAACATTTGTAATGCAATAAAACACATTAGGACAAGGTCTCTTATCTAAATTATATAGAATTGTGAAGAGAGAAACAAAAAGTTGCAATGGCAATTATTGGAACTATTTTACCCAAATTAATAATAGATCCAAGTGAAGATAAAAAAATAATTCTAATATCTTCTAAACATGCAAATTCATCTCTTAGAAGGAATTTCTTTACTTGGAAATTTTTGCATAGATCTTTCTTCACAACACAATTGAATTAATGTTCAAGCAAAAACAAGTTTGATGGAAATGTAAACAAGAACTTAAATTGGATTGGCAACACATGTTTTTTGACTGTACTGTCTTAACACCCTATTGGAATAACATTAATCTCTTTTTACAGGCTTTTTTGGAGACAAATTTGTTTTATTTAAATCACTGATATAACATTCCTATTCATATATGTGTTAAAAAATGAAATACTGCATTTTGTTGTCTATACTATTTTTAGGAGAAAGGTCATAACTCTGAATTAAAAGAACAAATCTACACCTTCCTTCAAAGAATTTATAAATACTGCAACTGAAGTCGGTCACCTGGAAATCATTACAATTAAGTCAGGAACAACCAGAATTACCTCTTGCTACAATGCATGGACAAAAGTTAGAGATCTGACTGACAAGCAAAAATAACTGCATTTTAGATTTAATGTACAATAACTTGAATGACTTGATGGTTAATAGACACTCCTGTATCTAGTATTTTTCTTTTGTGTGTGAGGTTTACTTGATTTTTTTCATTTAATATGTTCACAAATCTCTGACTGTAAATACTGTTGTGATTATTTTATAAATTAAAAATCCAATAAAAACTTAAAAAAATCAAAAGTGTTCACAAAAAATAAACTCAAATAGCCTATGACACTGCACTTCTCTATACTAAAAGTGATCTGGCACAGCAATTCTCCATACTAAGTGTGTGATATGGCAATACACTTCTTTGTACTAAAAAAGATGTGGCACTGCACTTCTCCATACTTTTCAGAGTTGTTGGCTGTTGCTGAAGCACCCACCAAGAGGAGAAAATGCTGAGAGAAGAAGGGAGCCACTTTTGAGATTTTAAGTATTTTCTTCAGATTATTTGTTAAGTTTTTCTGCATTGCTGCCTACTTTTTGGCATTTTCTGGTTTGCTAAAGCTTATATCTGTGTTAGTAACTGTACTTAGAACACATCTAGAGCCTGTTTACTGCATTTCCTGTGTTGCACTTATTTTAAAATCGTTTTTTTCTTAAAACTTGCATTTTATCTGTCTCTGGCCTAGCACTCAAGTGTGGGGTCATTTATTGCACTGTTCTGACTAGTTGCTACTTGTTTATCTTTATCTTTAAACAAAAACAACAAAAAAAAAAACTAAAAAAAAATCTTGCTTTTTTCCCACTTTCTGTATTTTAAAAAAGTTCAGTTACAGATTTGCTGTTCTGAACTGTTTGTAAGTTTCTTGGAGGCCATTGCTTGCTTGGGCTAAAATGAAGACTCTGTGTTCATCAGTGGCAGTGGTAGACACTGAACAGCCTGCCTGCCCCTGTGGGAGTGGTTACTATCTAGAAACTGTAGTTTTATTGGCCATTTTGGGTCAATTCCAAACTCCTTGATCTCTCTCTTAAAACCAGGTTGCCTCGTGGCTTTGGCATCTTTTCAGACTTGTTTGGCTGTTGCTGAAGCACCCACCAAGAGGAGAAAATGCTGAAAGAAGAAGGGAGCCACTTTTAAGATTTTAAGTATTTTCTTCAGATTATTTGTTAAGTTTTTCTGCATTGCCGCCTATTTTTTGTCATTTTCTGGTTTGCTAAAGCTTATATCTGTGTTAGTAACTGTACTTAGAACACATCTAGAGCCTGTTTACTGCATTTCCTGTGTTGCATTTATTTTAAAATCGTTTTTTTCTTAAAACTTGCATTTTATCTATGTCTGACCTAGCACTTAAGTGTGGGGTCATTTATTGCACTGTTCTAACTAGTTGCTACTTGTTTATCTTTATCTTTAAACAAAAACAAAACAAAAAAATCTTGCTTTTTTCCCACTTTCTGTATTTTAAAAAAGTTCAGTTACAGATTTGCTGTTCTGAACTGTTTGTAAGTTTCTTGGAGGCCATTGCTTGCTTGGGCTAAAAGGAAATCTCTGTGTTCATCAGTGGCAGTGGTAGACACTGAACAGCCTGCCTGCCCCTGTGGGAGTGGTTACTGCCTAGAAACTGTAGTTTTATTGGCCATTTTGGGTCAATTCCAAACTCCTTGATCTCTCTCTCTTAAAACCCACTTTAGCGCGGTTTTGCACGATTTTGCTCATCGGGCAGCGCCACTAAATTGGGTTTAAACTATTCTCAGCTCCACAAAGTCTGCTCTTCACTTTTTCCCTTAGAACTGTTCCAAATCTCAACGTAAGCATTTTCTTTCTAAAGCCCAGCAGTAGCTCGTATAAGTATCTTATAAGTAAGCACTAATAAACTAAGCACTACACCCTCTTATACTCCCTTTAAGTACCTGGCTCCCTATTGGTCCTTTTTGATAAAGTCATAAGTAGTTCCTCATACTATTCTGGCATGTCCAAAAGTAAGTTTCGGGTTTACTCTCTAGTCCAGCTGGTGAATATGGGAATCTTGAGGCAATGTTACAACTGCCTTATGTACACAGACCACCCTCTCCTCTTCCAAACAAGCTCAAATATATGCGAGAGATGCAACTATATAGCTAAACTGGAAGCTAAACTCTCTCAACATAGTGCTGGCGTGGTCAGTCTGGAGGAGAAGGTAATCACACACATCACAAATCCAGTCTCACACAGACCTATCGCAAAAGCAAACCAAACACACAAACACACAAAAACATACTCGGAGGCTCTAATTAAAAATCTGCCCAAGCAACAGAGACCTCCAAAGCAGACATCCAAACAATACCCACGTATCACATAGTCCACAAAGTCAGTGTGCCACACAGACACAGCCCTTAAGGCTAAACAACACACCTAATATGCTTGTAATAGGTGACTCTATTGTCAGACACACTGACGTCCCTCTCACCAGACTGAACAAGGAGATGCCTGTCGGGTGCCAGGATCTGCCACATAACACAAAACACTCAGGTCACTCCAAAGCAAGTACAAATATGACTCCATCATTGTCCATGCTGGTGTGAATGACCTGAGATGTACCTCCCTGGATTACATGAAAAGAGACATAGAGGCGCTCTCTGATCATGTAGCCCAGGCTGGTATGACCCTGACCTTGAGTAGCATCTTACCCTCACCAAGAATGATACCACAGTATAAAGACAAAATGATCAATTTCAATGACTGGCTAAAGTATTGGTGTCACTCAAAGGGGATCCAGTATCTGTCAGCCTGGGATGACATGCTCAACAAGCCACATTGCTTCACTAGGGATGGCTTGCACCTGTCAACCCTGGGTTTTCGAATACTGGCAAAGGCACTTGCCACCCCCATAGTGCCTTTTTTAGGCAAGGCTCAAAAGACAAACCCATCTCCTTAGACAACACAAGAAAAAAGAAACTAAGGGTAATGCTGCTCAATGCCAGAAGTCTAAACCTCAAGATGCACGTACTCAAGACTCTCCTCAGTATGGAGAATATCGATATCTGTGCAGTAACAAAAACCTGGTTCAAGGCTCCAAAGAGCACCCCGGCATTACCAGGTTATACCTCATACCACGCTTTTCAGCCGCAAAACTCGGACCGAACCACAAGAGGAGGGGGAGTATCCATATTCATCAAAGATACCCATACCTCCAGGTTAGTGGCACTGTAAGAAGCATCTGAGACCATCCATGTGCAACTAACAGTGGGCAAAACTGCCTTCCAGTTTGTAGCATGATACAGACCACCCTCCCAAACTCAGGAACCCCACTCAGCTTTCCTGAAGACACTGGAGAATATGAAGGTCTCTCCAAACACCATTATATTGGGTGACTTCAACTACCCAAACATAGACTGGGAACACTACTCAAGCCCCAAAACCCTCGCCCAACGGTTCCTAGAATTTATAAACTCAAATGCTATGGAACAACTGGTCACCACTCCCACAACAGGGGAAAACATATTGGACCTGATTATCACCAACATGGGTACTCTATGTTCTATACCTGAGGTATACCCTTCTTTAGTAAGATCTGACCATAAATTAATCACTATGGATGTCCATATCCTGTCCCCACCCCCAGCAAAGGAAACCATGGTCAAAAACTTCTTGAAAGCAAACTTCACACTTCTCAGAACTGAGATGGAATCCTACAAAGCTCCCGGGCCAGTGGAAATTATGACCCAAACCGCAGAATCCCTTACAAATGCATTCTATGGATACTTACAGGAATGCATGGATCGTGCTATCCCAAACAAAACCAAGACACACTCCTCCAAAGGCAGGAGACCTGTCTGGTGGACCCCAGCCATAAATAGGCTATACAACAGAAGGAGGATGTTACTACAGGATAGAGCAAAATCCCAAAAAGGGAAGGCAACTCTGATCAGTACTAGCAAGAAACTACGATCCCTCATAAAAGCATCCAAGGCTAGCTTCGAAAGAAAAATTGCACAAGACGCTAAAGATAATCATAAGGCCTTCTTTAGTTATGTCAGGAACTTGGGTGGAAACTTTCAGATATGCTCTGAGTTAGTGCAAAATGACAAAAAATACACTGAACCCACAGACATTGCCAACATCCTGGCAGACAGGTTCAGTGCAAACTCCCCCCCTTCCCCCCCAAATGTGCAAATGACTATCCCAACAAGGTGTAGCCCCCCTGACATCACAAATGCACAGGTGAGAGCTGCCCCCTCCAAAGCAAAAAACACAGCATCTATGGGACTGGATGGTGTCCCGGGCTGCATTTTACACGAGCTCCAAGAACTGAACCCTCACTTAAAATCACTGTTCAGTCTCAGCCTTACAACAGGATATATACCCAAACAATGGCGTACAGCAACAGTAGTCCCACTCCATAAAGGTGGTGCCACAATGGACCCCGGTAACTATCGCCCTATAAGCCTGACTAGTCTGGTCTGCAAAGCTATGGAGCGTATCATCACGGAACTCATAAACAAAGACACTGGGAACCTCCAAACACTGGATCCTACCCAATTCGGCTTTGTTAAGGGCAGATCTTGCCTCTTGAACCTGGTCGACTTCTTTGAAACAGTCACCAAGGCCATAGATGAAGGGAAGGTAGTCCACACAGCCTACCTTGACCTCGCAAAAGCCTTCAACACAATACCCCACTCAGGCATCATAAACAAGCTCACCAGCTTAAATATCAACCCCTATGTCACAAGATGGGTTGCAAACTGGCTTAGGGAGAGAACCCACATGGTCAGAATTGCAGGTGCCATGTCAGACTCTAAACCAGTTACAAATGGTGTCCCACAAGGCTCAGTCCTGGGACCTCTCTTGTTCCGTATATATTTCTCTGAGGTACAGGCTAACACAGGAGGACTTTGGCTGACCAAGTTTGCAGACTGCAAACTGGGAGCCATAATCAACTCGTCGACTGACACAAGCATCCTCCAAAATGGTCTCACAGAGACAGATAACTGGTGCCAGAGCCATGGCCTGAAGCTAAATTCCAAAAAGTGCATAGTCATACCCTTTGGGAAAAACAAAGTGCCCACAAATTACCACATAGGTGGTAATCCATTAAGTACGGAAGAAGTAATTAGGGATCTGGGGACCCAAGTAGATAATAATCTTTCCTTTGACAATCACATTGCCAAAGTGGTTAGAAGGACCTTCTATATAGCCCACCTTATCATGAAAGGGTTCACATCTAGATCAAGAGAGGTCATTGTGCCCCTCTACTCATTACTCATCAGGCCCATAATTGAATACAATGCCCCATTTGGGATGTACCTTACCCGACACCTGCAACAACTAGAAAGACCCCAAATGTACCTCACCAAGAGGATTAAGGGACTCAAGCAGATGCCCTATCCAGTTAGACTAAAGAAACTCCAGCTCTACTCAGTTGCTTACCGCCTACTCAGAGGCAATCTGTGCCTGACATATAAAGCCATGTCCAACCCAGAATTAATGGACATGCTCCACCTCAGGAAATCCAAATTCCTTAGAGCTACACACTCTAGTGACTTAAACCTCAGCACAGAAATAAATATGACATGCTGGAGAGGCAGATTCATATCCCAGAGGCTCCCCTCACTCTGGAACACAATTCCAATCCATGTTAGGCAGAGCCCCTCAATGACACTCTTCAAGAAGAATCTTGATGATTGGATGGGAGACCGTAGATTTACCCCTGGGATCTCTTCTGTGTCACTGCTAGATAGGGGCACTTTAAACTAACCTTAAATGGGCTATCTTCTGTGACGTACTATACTGGGGCACAGTCATCAAATCTAAAAGGGTGGTGAAAGCCAAGCACACTCTGGCTAGGCTTGTAAATGCCCTAGGGCAGATAGCCTAGTATCTACATATGAACCTACCTAAAAGTGATATGGCACAGCAATTCTCCATATCAAGTGTGATGTGGCACTGCACTTTTCTGTTCTAAAAGTCATGTGGCACTGCAGTTCTCTGTACTTAAAGTGATGTGGCATTGTACTTCTCTATACTAAACATCATGTGACACACCACTTCTCCATACTAAAAGTGATGTGGCACAGCAATTCTCCATACTAAGTATGATGTGGCACTGCACTTCTTTGTCCTAAACATCATGTATCACTTCACTTCTCCATACTAAAAGTGATGTGGTATAGCACTGTGTACTAAAAGTGAGGTACTAAACATCATGCAGCACTGCACTTCTCTATACTAAACATCATGAGACACTGCACTTCTCTGTACTAGACATCATGTAGCACTGTACTTCTCGGTACTTAAGTGATGTGGCATTGCACTGTGTACTAAAAGTGATGTGGCACTGCACTTCTCTGTACTAAAAGTCATGTGGCACTGTACTTTGTACTAAAATGATGTGGCACTGCACTTATCCTTACTAACAGCATACAAAAGTCCAAAATTGAAACAAATCTCATGTAATTAATTGCATGTGATACAGCTCAGTAATGCTTTGAACTAATAGTCAGAAAAGCCTAAGCTGCAGAGTACAAAATAACATCTAGTACCTCCATGCAGAAAAATCAGATTGTGGGATATCTAGAGTTCAGTGACTTTATGATATTATATAGGGACATGTGCATGCTGATTTTAGACCTACTGTTGTAAACCAAGCCCAATAACTGCAAGTCATGGAATAGCAAATACTCCAAAACTATTGGTGAACATTGAATGTTGACAATCATTGTCCTTCTTTAAAGTTTTTTTTTTTTTTGTAGTGGGGTCAAACCCCAGTAATTCTCACACACCTACTTGTATATTTGTTAAATCCAAGATTGCCATACCTTGAAGAAAATGGAATAGAACAAGGCCCAGTGATCTCAGACTTAGTATATATAGGTCCCTATTTTTGTACATTCAGTTTTATTTTTTTTTCTGCTACCGGAATAGCTATGCTATTTTTTTTCCACTTTCTCTGCTACCGAAAACTGGATGAAGAATAATCACCTTGCCCTTAACCCCAATAAAACCAAACTCCTGCTCTTTACACCCAAAAAAAACCACCACTCTTAATAAAACAGAATTTATATTTTACTCTTCTAAAAAAAAACTGCAATGGAGGTAGTGCCCCATACCAAGCTACTCGGCATTACTATAAATGATTTTATTTTTTTTTATTTATTTTACATTTGTTGACCGGGATAGTCCGACTGGATGCATGTCCATTTTCAGTGGAGTCCCGGGGAAAAAAGCTCCAAGGGTAAGCAGATACAGCATTACATAATACCAGCATTATATATTACAGACTATTTACAGAGATTACATAAGTAAGCAAGTTAAACAAGTTCCACAGGTTAGAGTTAATCCCAAGCGTAAATCAGGATTAAATTAAATTACACAGTAAGATGGTTAACAGATTTTTAAACATTCTAGAGAGAGCTAGCCAGGCTTGATACAGTGACATAGCCAGTTAAGTGACAAATGTTGTTTGAGTCTAGTTTTAAACTGACCTAAGGTGGAAAGTAAGGTAATATCAGCTGGAGGAGAGTTCCGGGATCTACTTACAGAGTTTGCAAAGAGAGAGTCACTGGCTGTGTTATTAATTTTGCTATTCTGAATTAGTAGTTTGTTAGAGGATTGAAGCGGTCTAGGATTGTTATAGGGGGTGATAATATTTTTAAGTGCAGGAGTACTGTCCGGATTATAGAGGATTTTATAGGCCAAAATCAGTTGGTTATACTAGATTAGGCTGGGTAGTTCAAACCACCCAAGCTGGTTTAGACTGATGCAATGATGTGTCCTAAATGGCAGCCCAGTGGCAAACCTGGCAATGTGGTTGTAGCAAATTGAGAGTTTGTTAAGGGCAGTCTTGTTTAAATTTGAGAGTAGAGGGGATGCATACAGAAGGGCTGAAAGAAGATGAGAGTGAGCTATGGCAATTTTAGCTGGAGGGGTTAAGAAGGCTTTTATTCTGTAAAGTGACCCTAGTTTTTTATTGATGTTTTTGATAGTTTGGTTAACATGTAGGTCGAATTTTAGATTATTATCTATGATAACACCTAATAGTTTTGTAAAGGGTTCAGGGGAGATTATTGTGCCATCATTTGAATTTATGGTAAAGGTTAATCGGTAGACCTACGTGTTGGTGAAAATAACAGCATTTTCAATTTTTTGGGATTTAGGATCAGATGATGTTCAAAAAGCCAGTTTTCTATTGTATTAAAGGTGGTCTGGGTAGCCGACCATAACTCTACTGGAGTGTGGTCGAGCAAATCAGAGTAGAATCATCAGCATATTGGATACAGCTGACTTTTGGGATGACAGTATAAAGGTCATTAATGAAGATGGAGAACAGCAAGGGCCCTAGTATAGAGCCTTGTGGTACTCCAAGGGTGTTAGGCAGAAGGTTAGAGAGTTTGTTCTGACAAAGGACAGCCTGTTGTCGACCATTCAGGTAGGACTTGAAACCATTGAAGGGCTCAAGTATCTAGACAGAATGTTTGCAGGGTGTGGATTAAAAGTTGGTGATCAACCATATCGAATGCCTTGGAAAGATCCAAGAAGAGGGCTGATGATATATAATTATTGTTGCGATTATGGTTTATGGTGTTGGTAAAGGCTAGGAAGGCTGACGTAGTGCTGTGATGAGGACGGAAACCATGCTGAGTGTCTGCCATAAGGTGATTCTGGATTAGGTGGTGCATGAGTTGTCTATGAATGCATTTTTCCATAATCTTTGCAAGTGGAGAGAGTATAGCTATTGGCCTATAACTGGAGAATTCAGTAGAGCTACCTCCTTTGTGAAGTGGGATTACATAGGATATTTTCCAGAAGGTGGGAATTTTAGCTTCTACTATGGTTCAATTGATTAGTACTGAGATGGGGTAAGCAATAGCATCAGCTGATTTTTGTAGGTACTCGGCAGGGAGTTGATCAGCAGGAAGTGTAGTGGATTTTAATTTTTTGATCAAGGTATGGATAAGTGAAGTGGTGACTGGTTGGAAGCTGAATGCGAGTCAGTTTCTAGGGGTGCTACTTTCAGGACCAGGGGAGCTAGGAGGTAGTTGGCTAGCTAGGGCTTGAATTGTCTCAGTAAAGAATCGGTTAAAACTGTCAGAAACATCTTCAGGGGTTTTATCTATAGTAGCAGCAGGGATTGGGGTTGAAGTTTGTCCAGGATGTAGTAGATTATTTAAACCTGCCCAAAACTTCTGAGGGTTATTTTAATTTACTGTCTGTAAATTACAGTAGTATTGTTTTTTGCCTTGTAAAATGGATTTTTTTAGTTTTGTTCCTGGATTGCCTGTTTTTAATGTGATCTTGGGGGTCTTTAGAAGAACGCCATAAAGCCCATGCTTTATTTCTAAGGGTAATTTTGAGTTTAGACTCTTTAGAAAGCCATGGTGCAGTTTTTGCCTTTGTTCTCTTTGAACGAACAGGTGCATGCAAATCAAGGATCTCAAGGAATTTGTTGTTAAAGTATGCTACTGCTTCCTCTAAGGGGAGGTGTTTTAGAATAGACCAATTACATGAGTTTAGTTCTTGTTGGAATTTGGCAGGGTCAAAGTTTATATTGTTTCTAACCTTTCTGAGTAAGGGTTTTTGGGAATTAATGGCTTTGTGCTTAATTACATATGTGAGAAGGTGATCGCTTAGGCCATCAGGGAGGGTACCAGAGGTGTACAGTTGGGGGTGACTATTTATGAGTACCCAGTCAAGTATGCTTTCTTTTTGGTTGGGTTTACCTATCCTGGTAGGGGTGGATATCTGATTTGTGTAAATGCATGCAGGTTAATATGGGTGGTTGGGGATTCTGAGGAACAGGTGCCCCAGTCTATGTTAAAGCCTCCAAGTAGCAGGGTTTCTTGGGGGTAGTGACATGATAGCCAGTGCAGGATATCTTCAAGTATAGATATATTGTCACCTGGGGGTATGTACATACAGATGATATTAATGCATTTATTTTTATTAAGTTGTAATTTGGTGGCAAGAATCTCAGAGTTATTAATCTGATGTGGTTGTATTACATCTATGGTGAAATTCAACTCAGATTTATAGAGTACAGCTACCCCACCACCCCTTCATCGAAGCACGATCCAGCCTGTGTATGTTGTACCCAGGTGGTAACACTTCATTGTCTGTAGTGTTAGGTTTTAACCAGGTTACAGATAAACAGAGAATCTCAGGGGAGAGGACATCCAGAAGTGGATGCAATTCATGTACCTTGTTATTAATGCTTTTAATATTGAGATGACAGGCTAGGAGAGAGTTAGTTGGCCTATTAATTGTAGGTTTGTAGCTTAGATTGCACGTAGAGGGGGTATGTGTATCTGAAGTGGGTGGGCCAGGGTTGGGGTGAATATCACCACCAAGTATTAGGTTAAGTCTATACTTGGTGATGAACTTCAGGAATTTGTTTATTAGTTTGTGGTAGTGTTTGGATCTAGAGCTAATGTGCCTGGGGTTGAGATGTTGATAGACTGAACAAGATGTTGGATAGGACCTGGTACTGTAAGTATGGTTGAAGGTGGGAGGATTTACAGCTGGGGTGATAGTATGGCCTTTCGGGACCTGAAATCTCATGAGAAAATGGTTTTCATACAAGGTAAGGAGGTATGGTGCGAACAAGAGGGGTAGTAAAGAGGAGTGTATCATTATCTGTGATTCAGCTAGTGAGTTAAGGAACTATTTTACCTGGTGATGCAACACCAGTAGATAGAGTGGTGAGGTAAAGGTACTGGAAGGGGTTTGGGAGAATGCCAGATGAAAGCTAATAGGTGCTATTGAAATGTAGGTAGAAGAATAGGGGTGGGAGGAATTATCCCAGATGAAAGCAGATAGGATCTAGAAAGTGGGGGAGTGGCTATAGTACTATAAATTTAGAGGTACTGGGGGCTGGAGGGAATTGAGGGCAGGGAAGAGAGCAAAGAGTGCCCGAGCACAGCGAGGGCAAACGTAGTGGGGCTATTGCAGTTTACAAGGTTTCCTAAGGTGTCCTAAAACTATAAGGTAAGTATTATAGTTCTTAATGTAAGATTTGGTTTACTTAAGTTACAGGGGAAGGAGGCAAACACTCAAGTAGAAAAAGAGCCCTATGGCTGACCAAAATGGTGACCTGCTTAATTACACAGCACTGTAAGTGAAAGCTTAACAAATGCTTTTTGTGTGCAACCTACTCTGCTTAAATGTGGAGAGGAACTGATTGCAGTCCTGTAGACTCCGTTTTGTAGGGAACTGTAGAGTTCAATCTGCTTAAATGCTGAGAGAAACTGATTGCAGTCCTGTATGATAACTTAACATTTGACCTACACATCCACAACATTAAAAAAACTCACTAAAAATTCGGCACCCTTTATAGACAAACACTATTTAAACTACTCTACTAGAAAAAATACTTGCCCTAACATTTCTCTTACCCTCTCTCCTCTATGGTGCCCCCACTCTAATAAATATTCAGTCCTGCTTAAAAACTAAAATGGACACCTGTTATAACAAAATTGCCAAGTTTGAGACTAGTGCAAAATATTTTTCCCATCACTGTTATTGGTTACAATCCCTGAACTGGCTAGAACTCCACCACCACCTCACATTAGGGTGGGAGGATGGCATAATGGTTAAGGTGTTTACCTGGCAAACACAAGGTGCAGGGTTTGATTCTCACATGGGGTAAATGGCTTGGCTTAAAATGGCCCACAAGGAGCAATTAGCCAAGTACTAACCTATGAACCTATGAACATACGTACAACTACCTACAGCACACAAAATTATCCATAAACCTCTTGGTTGCCCAGCTCTTGCCTCCCTTATGACGTGTTATCAACCAAATCGGCATCTCAGACCTGAAAATCAATCTCTTATCCAAGTAAATAGACCTAAAGTCCCTGCCGGTCAGCATCTCTACTCTTTCACTGTAGCCAAACTCTGGAATGCACTTCCACCTCTTCTCCAGCCCATTAATAGTGCCCCCTTATTCAAAAAGTCTCTACATCAACCTCTCTCTTCTCAATGGCCCTGCCCATGCACCACCTCCAAATCCTCTATAACCTGATTTCCTGATTGACCCCTTCCATCCCTATACCCATTATTATTCTCCCGTCTTAAGTGTCATCCTTGAAAAGCAACTTCTACCTCATTCTGCTTCACATGGTATAAGAAAAATTGTGTAGTTCTCCCCACTTTGGTTTATGAATATTGTATAAGCTAAATGCATAGTCTAATATGTACTATATAACTGTATATGTGTATAAATTATCTGTCTTTTCTGTTAAACTCTTCAAATACTGGATACCCTGCCATGAATCAAAGTTTCTTTCAAAACATCTAGCCATATAATTGTACAATGTTCCAAGTGATTCTCCTGTTTGTTACCCTTTGTAAATGTGCTACACTTTGTAAACACTTTATTGATACATTTCTATTATCTTGTATTTTGTTTTATGGAGCTTTCCTCCCCAGGCATTCACTGAAAATGGGCTAATTTCAGCCCGGTGGACTTTCCTGCTCAACAAAAGCAAATAAATTCTCAATTACAAATCTTTGAATTTAGAGCTATTATTAAACATTTCACTTGTGGCTTTACCTTCCAGGAGATACACACTTCATGTCTAAATTATCTTGTTTAATTTTGCATGTACAAAGAACATATTGTATACTGGTAGTACATCAAAGAGGCTTGTAGTCCATAAACCGCTACTGAACCATCATGCAGCCTTCAGTGTGGTTTCCTCAGTGTTTATATGACTTTGATCAAGACACATAACCAGAGTAATCCTTCAGAGTTACTTGTAAAATGCACAGTTATCCTTAGAGGACTTTTAAGAAATGGATTAAAACAAACAAATCTGCTTTATTTAGAATATAGCTTTCTCTGTGCTTTTTGCTACTTGATATACTACTGTATGTTGTGTACGTGCATGTTACTATGCAGTATGAAGGAAGGTGGGAAAATAATTACCTATCATAGTAAGCTGACATTAACCCCACCTAAAAAGAACTAACTGTCTTGAATATGGGTAGTAGTAGTAGTAGTAGTAGTATGTCTCCTAAATTTACATAACATTAACAGAAAGCAGCACCCCATAAAAGTTTTCCAACTAAAAATACCTCCACATCAGCACCATTTTGAAATCATGTAGAGTTACTGCAGGCAGTTTTGGCAGACGTAAAATACCCAAAAATGCTATCCAAAACTGCCTTTGGCAAACATCTGAGGAACCATTTTTGCAGGAGAGCAAGCTGCACCCCCACAACCCTAATATATATATATATATATATATAGAGAGAGAGAGAGAGAGAGAGAGTCTGAAGTCACACTAGAGATTAGGAGGAAAGTAGCAACCTCTTCTGTTGATGAAACTAGTTTTGAGGGACATATCTTGATATTTTTATCTTTGTTAAAACTACCTTTGGCAAACAGGAACTCCATCATATCATCCATTCTTGCAGTGAGTAAAACTGGTGATTGAAATTTAAGGGCTGTTGTTGAGACAATGGTGGAATAAATAAGAAGGAGAATATTCATAAAAGTCTTCTTAGTAAAACTGAAGGTTGCAGGCCACCTCAAGAACACACCATATGCACAACTACATTCTTCTGAACAATACATGGTAACCGTTTGAAATATTGGGACCCAGATGATCGAGTCCTGTAATGTGGAAAATGAATTGCCAAAAACCTAGACCTACATATGCTAAATCTGAGATTGCAATCTTTCAGAATATTCCCTTTTGTCTGAGGTATAGTGATCTCAGAATTGGTACATATAAGTTCAGGAGGGTGGGGGCCCTGCAAAAATTAAAAAAAGCATAAACAAACAAAACTTAGAGAAACAGCAAATGACATCAACCACACAAAAGGAAATATTCCTTTTGTGTAGTTGACTTCCTTTGCTATTCTTCTAAGGCAGCCATCTGAGGAACCATTTTTTGCAGGCGAGCAAAAATGTTCAATATTCACTCTTCTCCTGGATTTTCAGTCATTTCTTAGGCATGTCAGGACTCTGCATTTTGAGTCCCGACATTTTAACAACAGACATATTACACTGACAGGACAGAGTATGCACAACACAAATTGTCATAAAATTACTTTCTGAATGCTTTCACTGATATAATAACATAAATTTGCTTAAGCAAAAAGGGAAGAAGTTAGTCCATCACAGGATAACACACATGATAATCCACCATAAGATTTGTTGTCTCATCTTCCACATCCACCTCTTGTCCAACAACGCAAGATCCTTGCTGCAAGATTAAAATTAATACTCAAAACAGCCCTGACATCTAGGAACAACGTCCAGGCTATAAACCAATTTGCTCTTCCTGTTCCAACTTACAGTTTTGGGGTGACTGAATGGTCCCAAAAGGTATTTGATCATATGGACAGGAACACAAAAATCCTTCAGGTTTATCAAATGATTTATAAAAATCAGTGTATACCAGGATTATATATTCCCTGTTCTGAAGGAGGTATAGGCCTCCTCAAGATTGATTACATGTATAGATCTGCAATCATAAGACTGCATACATATCTGCTGACCTCACAAGATCCAAACATAGTGAAAGTTTTAAAACATGTGGTGAACAAGTCTAAGGTGACTTCCATGCTTAGTTTAGCAGAAGCTTGTTGGTATCAAGTGGGAATGGAAATCAGAACAGAAGTAGTCAAAAATCAGTTAGCAAATGAATGTGCCAAAAAGCAAAAGAAATAATAAAGGTGGAGGATCAGATGAAAAGGCAAGAAATGTGGAAATGCCATAAATATAGCTGCATGTCCAATAAACTTCTGGAACAACCTCATGTCAATCAGGAACTGATGCAGGAGTGGTTAAAAAGAGGTAAACTTAAACCAAAAGGCAAAATGTTAATATGGAAGCCCAGGATAGTGGACTACGTACACACTGGTTTACAAAATCCTTTGAACACATCAGAGAACCAGACAAATGCAGATTTTGTGAAAACAGAATTGGAAACAGTTACACATCTTGTTGCTGGGTGTGATGCACTAATGGTTGAGGGCCTGTATACCGAAAGGCATACCAATGTGGCAAGACTGTTGCATTGGGGATTATGCAAACATTACAATATAGAAATAACTGAGAAGCACTGGAAATACGAGTCACAAAGAATTATAGAAAATGAAGTTTAAATAGGATCACCCATTATCAATAGTTCAAAAAATAGATGTGAGAAAACCAGATATAGTAGTACATGAAAAGAAGGAAAAAAGTAGCATTGATCACTGGAATTGTTACACCCAGTGATTACATGTCTTATATACTGAGTCATAAAAATACCAGGATTTGTAGGCAGAAATGAGGGCAATGTGGAAGGATACCCAGACAGTCCCAATAGTTGTAGGAGCAATGGAACTTATAAAAAAGAATTTACAATCGTACTTAATTATGTTACCGATACATGTAACTCTGTATGAACTGCTGCAGGAATCAGTACTGGGCACATTGCAGGTGCTGTGAACAGCACTTTTGGCTAATATCAAAGACTGAAACATACTAACTTCCTAAACTTTAATCGTACTTTGACTTAGGAATGGCGTCCATTCCCGTCATGGTATTAGAAACCCAGCAAAATTATCAACAAGTATTAATTCTGCACAATGGAAAACAGTGTTGCTCTTAGGAGTTTGACTTTTTCCACACTACAATTTATAAGACACAGAAGAAAAACAAGACATTAGAAAGTATTTCCTGTATATCTTATGGGTACAGTGTTTGGTTTGCTTTCCTAATCACACAGAACTATATTACTTAAATACTTACCATTATTTCAGTGTGTTACTGATTATCCTCACAAGTGAAGTCAGAAATTGTAACATTCTGCAGCCTAAACGTTCAGTGGTAGTTGCTATGCCAAGAGATCATTAAGGAACCCAGATTAACTTTCCCAGAGCATTGTCTGGTTAAAAGACATGCTCAGAGACATACAACAAGCAAATGGAAACTGAGATACTCAAACCTGGACTAGAGCAAGCAGCTCATTAACAGCACATGGCCTTAATCTTCTGATTCAAAAGACTTTTCTTAAACTATTTCTTGAAATTTAATAATTTTCATAAATAAAAACATTGGTGAACACACACACACACACATTAGGGTTGCCACCTTTTCAAATGGCCAAAGTGGGACATTTTGGGTACAAACATCAGATTTTACAGGCTGACACATACCCTCGGTCAGTACAAAGGTTAGAACTTAACTTTTTTGCCTGAATAAAAGCTTATTCTTGTAGCATTTTAGTTGTTTATTCTGTTTCTTATAACATTTAGGTATTTTAGATGCAGAATAACTGCTTTATGCAACTATTTCATAAAATATAGGAAATAATTTTGTCCTAAAATCTCAGGACATTTGCCATTTTTACAATTTTTTTGTCAGGACAGAACTGCCCAAAGAGGGACTGTCCCTCACAAAGTGGGACAGGTGGTAACCCTAACACACACACACACACACACACACACACACACATATATATATATATATATATATATATATATATATATATGTATACACACACATACACAGTTTCAGGAGTCTACTGGTTGGTTTCAGCAGGTTCATATTCTCTGTCCTTCACTACACTCAGACTGGCCAGTCACATTCATGGATCATTTGCAGCCACTCATATGTTTTTATGTTACATATATAGCTCTTAATTCTCTTACAAAATGTGGAATACATCTCTCAGAAGTTGTGTAGAACACTTATTAACAAAATCAGCACAAAAGCTCACAGAATTGTTAATAACTGTTTCTTCATACCTACAAACAGTTATTTTGATAAGTTCATATGGTTTAATATTATTTAAAATGATACAGGGCCTAAATAACGTGTCCTACATGGACCAACTCAAAGCCCTGTCACTATACTCGGTATCCTACAGATTGCTAAGAGGTGACCTGTGGTTGGTATGCAAGGCATACTCTGGCCCAATACTGATGGATTTAATGCATATCAGCAAATCAAATGGCATCAGAAATACTCAGACTAGGGATCTAAATCTATTCTGTGACATCAACAGAATGATTTGGTGGGACAGGTACATAGTATATAATTATTAACCATGTGATGGGTAAAGCCAGTGTCTAACCAAATGGGATAGGTTAACTGAAGAGCAAAAAAGGGACACTGAATATGCTTAAAATGATCCACAAGGGCAGCTAGCATAGTACTTATCTATGAATCTACACACCTATTTACCACAAATATTTCGTTAAAAAAGTGTATTAATGAATGTGTGTCACACCCTTTCAATGTGGAACAGCATGAAACATGGATGAACATTCCTCTTAATGAATGAAAGGTGTATTTACATAGTCAAGCACTTGTCTGAAATGTTAATGAATATTCAGTGCCCCCGCAAACACACGTAAGATCCAAAGTAACTGTCAACAAAATCTTTTGAATTTGAAAAAATGAAAGCTCACATTGGCAACCTTAAAACACTGGACCCCACCCAGTTTGGCTTCGTGAAGGGCCAGTCTTGTTTCCTGAACCTGACTGACTTCTTCAAATCAGTCTCCAGAGCCGTGGACAAGGATAAAGCAGTCCACACAGCCTATCTGGACCTTGCCAAGGCCTTTGACACCATCCCCCACTCTGGAATCATAGATAAACTTACTAAGCTGGGCATTAATCCCAGTGCCACTCGATGGGTTGCCAACTGGCTTACTGACAGAACCCACACTGTATAAGTAGCTGGCTCCAAATCCAGCACCAGATAAGTGACAAGTGGAGTACCTCAGGGTTCAGTCCTGGGACCTCTCTTGTTTGGCATCTACTTCTCTGAAGTACAGGCCAACACTAAGGGACTCTGGATAACAAAGTTCGCAGATGACTGCAAACTGGGAGCCATTATTGAATCCCCAAATGATGTCGATACTCTACAAAAGGACCTTACAGAAACAGATGCTTGGTGCCAGAGCCATGGGCTCAGGCTCAGTGCCAAGAAATGTATAGTTATCCCCTTTGGGAAAAAACATGTACCCGTGAATTACCACATATGTGGCAGTACACTAAACACCGAAAGTGTGATAAGACACTTAGGGACACAGGTGGACAGTTGTCTCACCTTCAATAACCACATCGCCACAACAGTCAGGAAATTCTTCTATGTGGCACACCTCATCACTAAGGGCTTTTCGTCCAGAAAAAAGGAGGTCATTGTCCCACTGTACTCATCCCTCATTAGACCCATTATAGAATACAATGCCCCATTTGGCATGTACCTTTCAAGACATCTGCAACAACTGGAAAGGCCACAGAAATACCTCACTAAAAGAATCACAGGCCTAAAGCAGATGCCCTATGCTGACCGCCTTAAAAAACTCCAGCTATACTCTGTTGCATATCGTCTACTTCCAATCCCTCAGAGCCACACGCTCCAGGGATCTAAACCTTGTCATCACAATAAACAAAACATGCTGGAGGGATAGGTTCCTGACCCAGAGACTCCCCAGACTCTGGAATAGACTGCCCACATATGTTAAGCAGAGCACCTCTTTGGCCCTCTTCAAAAGGAACCTTGATGACTGGATGGGAGAAAGGAAATTCACCCCAGGGATCACGTCAGTCACCCTGCTGGACAGGGGTCCAGGGAAGTAAATAGTGTGGGAAGAAATAGCCAAGGAATTGTTATGGCTAGGCTTATATATATATATATCAGCCCGGTGGACTTTCCTGCTCAACAAAAGCAAATAAATTCTCAATTACAAATCTTTGAATTTAGAGCTATTATTAAACATTTCACTTGTGGCTTTACCTTCTAGGAGATACACACTCCATGTCTAAATTATCTTGTTTAATTTTGCATGTACAAAGAACATATTGTATACTGGTAGTACATCAAAGAGGCTTGTAGTCCATAAACCGCTACTGAACCATCATGCAGCCTTCAGTGTGGTTTCCTCAGTGTTTATATGACTTTGATCAAGACACATAACCAGAGTAATCCTTCAGAGTTACTTGTAAAATGCACAGTTATCCTTAGAGGACTTTTAAGAAATGGATTAAAACAAACAAATCTGCTTTATTTAGAATATAGCTTTCTCTGTGCTTTTTGCTACTTGATATACTACTGTATGTTGTGTACGTGCATGTTACTATGCAGTATGAAGGAAGGTGGGAAAATAATTACCTATCGTAGTAAGCTGACATTAACCCCACCTAAAAAGAACTAACTGTCTTGAATATGGGTAGTAGTAGTAGTAGTAGTAGTATGTCTCCTAAATTTACATAACATTAACAGAAAGCAGCACCCCATAAAAGTTTTCCAACTAAAAATACCTCCACATCAGCACCATTTTGAAATCATGTAGAGTTACTGCAGGCAGTTTTGGCAGACGTAAAATACCCAAAAATGCTATCCAAAACTGCCTTTGGCAAACATCTGAGGAACCATTTTTGCAGGAGAGCAAGCTGCACCCCCACAACCCTAATATATATATATATATATATATATATATATAGAGAGAGAGAGAGAGAGTCTGAAGTCACACTAGAGATTAGGAGGAAAGTAGCAACCTCTTCTGTTGATGAAACTAGTTTTGAGGGACATATCTTGATATTTTTATCTTTGTTAAAACTACCTTTGGCAAACAGGAACTCCATCATATCATCCATTCTTGCAGTGAGTAAAACTGGTGATTGAAATTTAAGGGCTGTTGTTGAGACAATGGTGGAATAAATAAGAAGGAGAATATTCATAAAAGTCTTCTTAGTAAAACTGAAGGTTGCAGGCCACCTCAAGAACACACCATATGCACAACTACATTCTTCTGAACAATACATGGTAACCGTTTGAAATATTGGGACCCAGATGATCGAGTCCTGTAATGTGGAAAATGAATTGCCAAAAACCTAGACCTACATATGCTAAATCTGAGATTGCAATCTTTCAGAATATTCCCTTTTGTCTGAGGTATAGTGATCTCAGAATTGGTACATATAAGTTCAGGAGGGTGGGGGCCCTGCAAAAATTAAAAAAAAGCATAAACAAACAAAACTTAGAGAAACAGCAAATGACATCAACCACACAAAAGGAAATATTCCTTTTGTGTAGTTGACTTCCTTTGCTATTCTTCTAAGGCAGCCATCTGAGGAACCATTTTTTGCAGGCGAGCAAAAATGTTCAATATTCACTCTTCTCCTGGATTTTCAGTCATTTCTTAGGCATGTCAGGACTCTGCATTTTGAGTCCCGACATTTTAACAACAGACATATTACACTGACAGGACAGAGTATGCACAACACAAATTGTCATAAAATTACTTTCTGAATGCTTTCACTGATATAATAACATAAATTTGCTTAAGCAAAAAGGGAAGAAGTTAGTCCATCACAGGATAACACACATGATAATCCACCATAAGATTTGTTGTCTCATCTTCCACATCCACCTCTTGTCCAACAACGCAAGATCCTTGCTGCAAGATTAAAATTAATACTCAAAACAGCCCTGACATCTAGGAACAACGTCCAGGCTATAAACCAATTTGCTCTTCCTGTTCCAACTTACAGTTTTGGGGTGACTGAATGGTCCCAAAAGGTATTTGATCATATGGACAGGAACACAAAAATCCTTCAGGTTTATCAAATGATTTATAAAAATCAGTGTATACCAGGATTATATATTCCCTGTTCTGAAGGAGGTATAGGCCTCCTCAAGATTGATTACATGTATAGATCTGCAATCATAAGACTGCATACATATCTGCTGACCTCACAAGATCCAAACATAGTGAAAGTTTTAAAACATGTGGTGAACAAGTCTAAGGTGACTTCCATGCTTAGTTTAGCAGAAGCATGTTGGTATCAAGTGGGAATGGAAATCAGAACAGAAGTAGTCAAAAATCAGTTAGCAAATGAATGTGCCAAAAAGCAAAAGAAATAATAAAGGTGGAGGATCAGATGAAAAGGCAAGAAATGTGGAAATGCCATAAATATAGCTGCATGTCCAATAAACTTCTGGAACAACCTCATGTCAATCAGGAACTGATGCAGGAGTGGTTAAAAAGAGGTAAACTTAAACCAAAAGGCAAAATGTTAATATGGAAGCCCAGGATAGTGGACTACGTACACACTGGTTTACAAAATCCTTTGAACACATCAGAGAACCAGACAAATGCAGATTTTGTGAAAACAGAATTGGAAACAGTTACACATCTTGTTGCTGGGTGTGATGCACTAATGGTTGAGGGCCTGTATACCGAAAGGCATACCAATGTGGCAAGACTGTTGCATTGGGGATTATGCAAACATTACAATATAGAAATAACTGAGAAGCACTGGAAATACGAGTCACAAAGAATTATAGAAAATGAAGTTTAAATAGGATCACCCATTATCAATAGTTCAAAAAATAGATGTGAGAAAACCAGATATAGTAGTACATGAAAAGAAGGAAAAAAGTAGCATTGATCACTGGAATTGTTACACCCAGTGATTACATGTCTTATATACTGAGTCATAAAAATACCAGGATTTGTAGGCAGAAATGAGGGCAATGTGGAAGGATACCCAGACAGTCCCAATAGTTGTAGGAGCAATGGAACTTATAAAAAAGAATTTACAATCGTACTTAATTATGTTACCGATACATGTAACTCTGTATGAACTGCTGCAGGAATCAGTACTGGGCACATTGCAGGTGCTGTGAACAGCACTTTTGGCTAATATCAAAGACTGAAACATACTAACTTCATAAACTTTAATCGTACTTTGACTTAGGAATGGCGTCCATTCCCGTCATGGTATTAGAAACCCAGCAAAATTATCAACAAGTATTAATTCTGCACAATGGAAAACAGTGTTGCTCTTAGGAGTTTGACTTTTTCCACACTACAATTTATAAGACACAGAAGAAAAACAAGACATTAGAAAGTATTTCCTGTATATCTTATGGGTACAGTGTTTGGTTTGCTTTCCTAATCACACAGAACTATATTACTTAAATACTTACCATTATTTCAGTGTGTTACTGATTATCCTCACAAGTGAAGTCAGAAATTGTAACATTCTGCAGCCTAAACGTTCAGTGGTAGTTGCTATGCCAAGAGATCATTAAGGAACCCAGATTAACTTTCCCAGAGCATTGTCTGGTTAAAAGACATGCTCAGAGACATACAACAAGCAAATGGAAACTGAGATACTCAAACCTGGACTAGAGCAAGCAGCTCATTAACAGCACATGGCCTTAATCTTCTGATTCAAAAGACTTTTCTTAAACTATTTCTTGAAATTTAATAATTTTCATAAATAAAAACATTGGTGAACACACACACACACACATTAGGGTTGCCACCTTTTCAAATGGCCAAAGTGGGACATTTTGGGTACAAACATCAGATTTTACAGGCTGACACATACCCTCGGTCAGTACAAAGGTTAGAACTTAACTTTTTTGCCTGAATAAAAGCTTATTCTTGTAGCATTTTAGTTGTTTATTCTGTTTCTTATAACATTTAGGTATTTTAGATGCAGAATAACTGCTTTATGCAACTATTTCATAAAATATAGGAAATAATTTTGTCCTAAAATCTCAGGACATTTGCCATTTTTACAATTTTTTTGTCAGGACAGAACTGCTCAAAGAGGGACTGTCCCTCACAAAGTGGGACAGGTGGTAACCCTAACACACACACACACACACACACACACATATATATATATATATATATATATATATATATATATATATATATATATATATATATATATATGTATACACACACATACACAGTTTCAGGAGTCTACTGGTTGGTTTCAGCAGGTTCATATTCTCTGTCCTTCACTACACTCAGACTGGCCAGTCACATTCATGGATCATTTGCAGCCACTCATATGTTTTTATGTTACATATATAGCTCTTAATTCTCTTACAAAATGTGGAATACATCTCTCAGAAGTTGTGTAGAACACTTATTAACAAAATCAGCACAAAAGCTCACAGAATTGTTAATAACTGTTTCTTCATACCTACAAACAGTTATTTTGATAAGTTCATATGGTTTAATATTATTTAAAATGATACAGGGCCTAAATAACGTGTCCTACATGGACCAACTCAAAGCCCTGTCACTATACTCGGTATCCTACAGATTGCTAAGAGGTGACCTGTGGTTGGTATGCAAGGCATACTCTGGCCCAATACTGATGGATTTAATGCATATCAGCAAATCAAATGGCATCAGAAATACTCAGACTAGGGATCTAAATCTATTCTGTGACATCAACAGAATGATTTGGTGGGACAGGTACATAGTATATAATTATTAACCATGTGATGGGTAAAGCCAGTGTCTAACCAAATGGGATAGGTTAACTGAAGAGCAAAAAAGGGACACTGAATATGCTTAAAATGATCCACAAGGGCAGCTAGCATAGTACTTATCTATGAATCTACACACCTATTTACCACAAATATTTCTTTAAAAAAGTGTATTAATGAATGTGTGTCACACCCTTTCAATGTGGAACAGCATAAAACATGGATGAACATTCCTCTTAATGAATGAAAGGTGTATTTACATAGTCAAGCACTTGTCTGAAATGTTAATGAATATTCAGTGCCCCCGCAAACACACGTAAGATCCAAAGTAACTGTCAACAAAATCTTTTGAATTTGAAAAAATGAAAGCTCACATTGGCAACCTTAAAACACTGGACTCCACCCAGTTTGGCTTCGTGAAGGGCCAATCTTGTTTCCTGAACCTGACTGACTTCTTCAAATCAGTCTCCAGAGCCGTGGACAAGGATAAAGCAGTCCACACAGCCTATCTGGACCTTGCCAAGGCCTTTGACACCATCCCCCACTCTGGAATCATAGATAAACTTACTAAGCTGGGCATTAATCCCAGTGTCACTCGATGGGTTGCCAACTGGCTTACTGACAGAACCCACACTGTATAAGTAGCTGGCTCCAAATCCAGCACCAGATAAGTGACAAGTGGAGTACCTCAGGGTTCAGTCCTGGGACCTCTCTTGTTTGGCATCTACTTCTCTGAAGTACAGGCCAACACTAAGGGACTCTGGATAACAAAGTTCGCAGATGACTGCAAACTGGGAGCCATTATTGAATCCCCAAATGATGTCGATACTCTACAAAAGGACCTTACAGAAACAGATGCTTGGTGCCAGAGCCATGGGCTCAGGCTCAGTGCCAAGAAATGTATAGTTATCCCCTTTGGGAAAAAACATGTACCCGTGAATTACCACATATGTGGCAGTACACTAAACACCGAAAGTGTGATAAGACACTTAGAGACACAGGTGGACAGTTGTCTCACCTTCAATAACCACATCGCCACAACAGTCAGGAAATTCTTCTATGTGGCACACCTCATCACTAAGGGCTTTTCGTCCAGAAAAAAGGAGGTCATTGTCCCACTGTACTCATCCCTCATTAGACCCATTATAGAATACAATGCCCCATTTGGCATGTACCTTTCAAGACATCTGCAACAACTGGAAAGGCCACAGAAATACCTCACTAAAAGAATCACAGGCCTAAAGCAGATGCCCTATGCTGACCGCCTTAAAAAACTCCAGCTATACTCTGTTGCATATCGTCTACTTCCAATCCCTCAGAGCCACACGCTCCAGGGATCTAAACCTTGTCATCACAATAAACAAAACATGCTGGAGGGATAGGTTCCTGACCCAGAGACTCCCCAGACTCTGGAATAGACTGCCCACATATGTTAAGCAGAGCACCTCTTTGGCCCTCTTCAAAAGGAACCTTGATGACTGGATGGGAGAAAGGAAATTCACCCCAGGGATCACGTCAGTCACCCTGCTGGACAGGGGTCCAGGGAAGTAAATAGTGTGGGAAGAAATAGCCAAGGAATTGTTATGGCTAGGCTTATATAGGCCCTAGGGCCGATAGCCTAGTACCAACCTATGAATTTAAAAAGTGGTGATAATGACCCCCTCCCTTACTTGCTGCAGTGTACAGTATCCCATTTCCACTTCTGTAACATTGATATGTTTTTTTCAGCTCTTGAGGCAGTAACAAAAAACAAAACAATGTTACAGAACTGTAAATAAGATACTGCAAGCTGGGTTGTCACCATCATAAAGACATAAACTGAAAGGTGAATATTTAACACAGCACACAGTGATTGAAACTGTAGACTGATTTAAGGACCTAGGTATATGGGTAGATTCAGCTATGAGTTTTTCTAATCATATCAACCAACTGGCTAATGATAGTTATACAACTATAGATTGTATAAAAAGATTTATAAAGTCTAGGAAATCAAACATAATGAAGTCGTTTGTTAGTTACATTAGACCCAAACTTGAGTATGGAATAACAATATGGAAATCCTATAAGAAAACAAGCAGGAGTAAACTGGAAAGAGCACAGCGGAAATATACTAAGGGCATCCATGGATGTGAAAATCAAAGTTACTATGAAAGACTAAAATATCTGAACTTGTACAGTGTCTCTTACAGATATTTAAGAGGAGATCTTAATCAGGTATATAGGGCATTTAGGGACAAGTACCCATGGGAATGTTTGGGGTTATCAAAAAGTACTAGACAATCATCAGATAACATATGTAGAAGATTCTATAGGAATGAGAAGTGTACTAATTGGTTCTCTGACAGAGTAGCTGATGCTTGGAACAGACTACCAAATTACATTAAAGCAAGTACTAGTTTAGATAATTTTACGAACAGCCTGGACATTTATTACGGGAACAAGTCTTTTGGCTCATTGGCAAGCTAGAAGGGCTTTAATGCCCATGCTTGAAACATCTGTATGTATGTATATTTTTTTTTACTGTCTCAGCAAATAAATAATTTGTGTGAGTTGGCATAGGCTAATCGGCTCCACTCCCACAAAAGGAAACACCACTCATTGTAACAAAATAGGTACAGAGAAAGACATTAACAGCAGAGTCAACAGCAGCATAACAGGGTCTTAAAAGAACTGTTAATTACAAGTCTAAGTGCTTATCTTTAAATTTGACAATTATAAGCTGACTGTGTTTTCTTTAGCAGCTTTCATTTCAAAAGTACCATTGCCAGCAAGTGGCATTTCAAGAATGCATTTTCCAGAGATTTTGCTTCTCTTCTTTGCTAACGACTACACATTATACTGTACACAGTGTACTCTTACAGACTTCTCTGCCTGTAAGTTTGGAGCAAGGTAAATGAGAAGAAAAAAGAAAAATCGTGTTTTTTTTTTTGCAATGGATAGAAACAGGGGAGAAGTAAGAAGACACAGAGGAAAGGGAGAAGATTTTACTGGTAGGGACAGTTGTTAAGATAAAGATCATGCAGAGCAGGAAAGAGTTGGGGACTGAGCACTGGGGATAAAAGCAATTGTCAAATTAGGTTTCAAAGGTACGGTCAGACTCTGAGAAGGTGACATAGTTAAGGAATATGGGTAAAAGAGGGGAGAAGACGAAAGAAGGAATACGGAATTGAATATTTTAGATAAGGATGTAGTTCCAGTAGTAGACAAAAAGGGTGACTGGAAGGGTGACTAGGGTTAAGCTGCTATTTTAATTGCTCAGTAGAAGTCTGAGAATGTTTGGTAGTAAAACAATAGTCTGATATGAGACTATTAAAGCCAAAGTATTTCAATGCCACTGTTACATGATTCACTTAAGAAACTCTAGTTACAAACTTTACTGGCTGTTTTCCACTGATTGCTCAGACATAACTCAAGGACTCTACTGTAGGCTCAAGCCCTGGTATCATGAGTTATTTACACTGTAGATAAAATCAAGATCTGGCAAGCATACACTCTCAGTCAGTTACTCTTCATTTTATTTTATGCAACTATCGCTGAATCCAAAATTACTGGAGAAGTTCACTGAAAACGTGTTTCACTGAAAGCACATTGCACTGAATCACAATTCACAGAACACTGTAGAAGGCTAGTGGTGATCACAGCTGGTGTAGTTTAGGATCTTAGGATCATAGGAATTTCATGGAGACCATTTGCACCTTGCCAAAACCCATCCCCATGTTTTATCATCCATCTATAAAAAATTTGAGTTCTTTCACTAGCTGTGATTAACTATGTGGCATTTTCTCTTTTCTCCATGGTGGCATAATTGTGGAGCTGGTTTATTTAAGTAAGGTGATGCAAATGGCTTGTCCACTACAAAAATTAAATATTCTATGAAATGTGATACAATAAAGTAATAAAAGTAAACAAAAAATATACAATAAAAGAAGCAATTTTCTGATCTGTGAAAAGTTTTAAAAAAACTTAAATCCTTTGATATTTTTTCTGACAAATTAGCTATTGTCTAATTGTCAATAAAGGAGCAAAACTGGTACTTAAATACATACCTTAAGCAGAGACTGAACTATCCAGTCAACAAAGGATAGCTAGATTACAACAAGAAAAAAAAAACTCATAAAAGAAATTGCTTAATGCACTTCACTGTGTTACTCCTACTCACAGCTAGTAATTGTTTTGTTCATCATGCCCTATTGCACTGATGGACCGTTTTCTTAAAGATTACAGAATTCCTCTGAAGATGTATGACACTGCAGGTGGAAGTAACGGCAGTACAGGGGGTACTGCTCCCTATATGACACAGCTTGCCACCCATCATCCAGGGTCATTTAAGTTATTTATTTATTTTTTCAGTTTTTATGAAATGCATTTATGTATTGGGACTCAATGAACCATATCATACTGTTTATGGCCTCCTTTATTTCTCAGAACCTACCAGGTTCAGCAATTCCTTGGGAGATAGTTCGACAATAATTTTCCCAGGACAAACTTTTTTTTTAACACCCGTTTGATCCACCCAATAATTTCACCTACCTTTTCCCTATCAGCCCATTCATTCCTCTAACATAAAAGCTCAACTTATTTGTTTCCAGGTCACAGTGATGGCATTCTAACCCATTAATTGTCTGACCCTGATGAAAGCTCTATGACTCATCCTTTCCCTGGAGGTGAAATATGGTAGCAAGAGGCCAGTCTGTCAGTCAGGAGGGCTTCCTTTCTTCTCTCCCTGCCTATGGTGGCTGGCAAAATCTACAAATACTGCTACTCTAAGAAGACTGAGAGTGGGCCTTTGTCCACCCTCGATCATACCCTGGCTTAACTGCATTGTGCATTTGACAGTCGTACAACTGCTGCCTACTATTTCCAAACCCACCTCCTGAGGTCAGTGGTGCAGCACACACAGCGTCCTTCCCTCCAAGATGGACAAGCTGGTACTGGCCAGTCATTGCCATCCTCTCCTGTCTCAGTCCTTCTAGTGCCTAAGCTATTAGTTGAACACAGGAAATCTGGATCATAATTAGGTCTCTAGGCCAATATGCTATAAGATCAAAACAAACAAAAAGAGATCTTTTGAAGCCTGCCTCATTTTGGTACAATTATAAACTATAAATAAGTAAGACATCTGCTTTTTCTTCACTTTACTTGAACTCTTGACAATTTGACCAACAAGTACTGATACTAGTTAGACTCTTTACACTCTTGCATATGGAACTCCCTTCCTAAATCCATTCTCTCAGTCTCATCCACTAACTACTTTAAACTATCACTTAAAGCTTATCTAAAAAAATAACTGGCTATGTTCCTGTACTAATCCCTCATGAATGCTCTGATACATCACAGTATACCCCCAACCATATCCAACTTCTTCCCTGGTGTTTAATCCTTATTCCTACTAACCTGTCTTAATCTTATATTTTGACATAAGTCATATTTTACAATTAGTACTAGCTATGTTCAAAGCCTAGGTTTTGTTGTCAAGATGTAACAAATTTGTATTTTCTTATGTATACTACATTTTGTTTACTTTATACTTTATTGATTATTGTAATGTGTGTATAGTGGAGTTTTTAACCAGATTGTTTAATGAAATCTTGGAAAGTGAGAGGATGCCTGAGGAATGGAGAAAAAGTGTTTTGGTACCGATTTTTAAGAAGAAGGGTGATGTGCAGAGCTGTAGTAACTAGAGGTGGATTAAATTGATCAGTCACAACATGAAGTTATGGGAAAGACTTGTGGAAGCTAGGTTAAGAACAGACGTGATGATTAGTGATCAGCCGTATGGTTTCATGCCGGGAAAGAGCACTACAGATGCGATGTTTGCTCTGAGAGTGTTGATGGAGAAGTACAGAGAAGGTCAGAAGGAGTTGCATTGTGTTTTTGTAGACTTAGAGAAAGCATATGACAGGGTGCCTAGAGAGGAGTTGTGGTATTGTATGAGGAAGTCGGGAGTGTCAGAGAAGTATTTAAGAGTGGTACAGGATATGTATGAGGGTAGTCTGACAGCAGTGAGGTCTGCGGTGGGAGTGACGGATGCATTTAAGGTGGAGGTGGGATTACATCAAGGATCAGCTCTGAGCCCTTTCTTATTTGCAAAGGTGATGGATAGGTTGACAGACTAGATCAGACAGGAGTCCCCGTGGACTTTGATGTTTGCAGATGACATTGTGATCTGTAGTGATAGTAGGGAACAGGTGGAGGAGACCCTGGAGAGATGGAGATATGCTCTATAGAGAAGAGGAATGAAGGTCAGCAGGACTAAGGCAGAATATATGTGTGTGAATAAGTGGGAGGATAGAGGAATGGTGAGGATGCAAGGAGTAGAGGTGGCAAAGGTGGATGAGTTTAAATACTTGGGATCAATAGTTCAGAGCAATGGTGAGTGTGGACGAGAGGTGAAGAAGAGAGTACAGGCAGGATGGAGTGGGTGGAGAAGAGTGTCAGGAGTGATTTGTGACAGATGAGTGCCATTAAGAGTGAAAGGGAAGGTCTACAAGAGGGTAGTGAGACCAGCTATGTTATATGGGCTGGAGACAGTGGCATTGACAAAAAGGCAGGAGTTAGAGCTAGATGTGGCAGAGTTAAAGATGTTAAGATTTGCACTGGATGTGATGAGGGTGGACAGGATCAGGAATAAGTATATTAGAGGGTCAGCCCAGGTTGGAAGGTTTGGAGACAAATCCGGAGAGGAAAGATTACGTTGGTTTGGACATGTGCTGAGGAGGGATGCTGAGTATATTGGGAAAAAGATGCTAAGGATGAAGCTACCAGGTAACAGGAAAAGGGATTGGCCTAAGATAGGGTTTATGGATGTGGTGAGAGAGGAGATGCAGGTGGATGGTGTGACACAGCAAGATGCAGAGGACAGGAAGAAATGGAAACAGATGATCTGCTGTGGCAACCCCTAATGGGAAGAGCTGAAAGAAGATGATGAATGTGTGCATTAAAATTTATTGTTACTCATGGAGCTTTTCTCCCTGAGACTCCGCTGAAAAAGGAACTGTGTCCACATTAAATAAATAAAATAAATAATAAAATATGAGACTAAACAACCAAGTGCCCAAAACAGATTGGATGTTTTAAAAATGATTACCACTAATACATTATATTTGTCTAGAGCAATCATTTAAACTATTAGAAAATGTGCTTCATAGAATATCCCATACAGAATTAAAAAGAAAAAAATTAAGATTTTGGGGAACAGTAACTTCCACCTATAATGTACATCTAAAATCTTACTAAGAAAAATAATCAAATTTTACTTTCTTCAATGAGAACCGCATCAAAAACTGGAAAAAAACATTGTCAGCATGTCAGGAACTTTTCTGCATTACTAACATCTCTGTATCACAGTCTGTGATTATTATTATTTTCTAATTTCATGTACCAGAAAATGCCCTGAAAGGGGGCTGCCATGGGTAGCATGATACATATTTTATACAGTCAATGCCTTCGCCTTTCTGATGACATTTTAGAGGGGAAGAGAGAATTCTCTATGATGAGAGGATCATTTACTGTGGTTTGCTCTCTCATCAGCTTACAACAGTACTATGACTGCCTACTTTTGACCAACAGCATCAATCCACATTTTTTACTACTTTGCTTCCTTTGATTTTCATTACTGGCCATTTCTGATACAGCAATTTAAGGAATGTTTGAATAACAGGCTGCGTAGGTTTATATTATGCTAATGATCTCCAGGATCCTTACAAGGCAAGCCTTGCAACTCAGCCTAGTTTGTCCCAAAGTTCCTTGGATGACTGTATGAAGTATGTTAGTAAAAAGGTAGTTAAGTTTATGTGGAGGGTATGTTAGCTGGGGATTAATTTATCTACTGTTGACCTCTGTCCATCAGAGACACGGGGGCCAGACTGAGGGTGAATTTGCGATTTCCCATCCAATGATCAAAGTTTCTTTTGAACAGGGTCAGGGATTAACTCTGCTTCACATAGACGGGAAGCTTATTCCATAGTGCAGAGATCATTTGAGACACATATCTGTCTCTCCAGCATGTTCTATTTATGTCACAGGTAAAGTTCAGGTTCTTGTATCTAGTACTTCTGGTTATGTTTGTTTTGCAGATGTACAAGAGATCCACCAGAGTGGGATCTCATGATTCTTTATATGCTATGAATAGATTGCCTATTGGTAACCCATAGGAGACTTGAGTACAGAGACAGGGCCCTAAGGTGATCTTTGTAAGATAGGGCATTCATACCTTGGATTCTCCTGTTGAGGAACCTTTGAGGGTGTTCCAACTGTTGCAAGTGCCTGGTTAAGTGCATGCCAAAGGAGGCACTGTATTCAGTGATGGGTCTGATATGGGTTGAGTAAAATGGTATTATAACTTCCTTGGACCTGAATGCCATACCTTTGCTTATGAGTTGGGCAACACAGAATAACTTTCTTGCTAGCCTGGCTATGTAGTGATCAATATTACTGTCTACATATACTCCCCTATTAGGTCTTAGGGGTGCTTTGTAGATGGAGTAATTAACTTGGGTGGATGATTTCCCAAAGGACACTACAATGCATTTCTTCACTGAGGTTTAAACAGTGGTTTTTGACACCGGTCATTTGTTTGTGTTAGATCCTCTCACAGGATGTTGCTGTCATGGGGGGAATCTATGATCGCTCCCAATTTACAACCGTATGTGAACTTGGTGAGCCATATGCCTTTGACACTGTCCTTTACTTCCAAAAAGTAGATGCCAAACAGGAGCAAGCTCAACATGGAGATCCTGACTGATCCTGACTTATTGTGTTTTATCAGTCAGTCAGCCAGCAATACAGCAAGTTATGTATGGATTTATGCCTAGTTCTGTGAGTTTGTCAACAATACCTGAGGGAGGTATTGTACTGAATACCTTGGCCAAGTCAAGGTAGGTGGTGTGCACAGTTTTCCCCTCATCCATAGCCTCAATGACCCTCTCAAAGTCTACCAGGTTGAGAAGACAAGGCCATCCCTTAACAAAACCAAACTGGGATAGGTCCAATATCTATAGGTTGCCAATATCCTTGTTGATTATTTCCATTATAATTCATTCTGTGGCTTTGTATATCAAACTTGTCAGACTGATGGATCTGTAATTCCCAGGGTCAATTGATGGTCCACCCTTATGAAGTGGATGACCATTGTAGCCCTCCATTCACCTGGCATGTAACTTGTTTTGAAGTTCCAGTTGAAGAGTGTATGTTGGTTGTTTTGTTATTTTGATGTAGCCTAAAAAAGCTTTAAAAGGGTGGATAAAGTTTTAGCTAATATCTAAAAGCCTGAGGAAGGGCAAGTAAAGACCATCATTGGAAAAGCAACGTGGTCTGTTAATCAAGTCTTCCTATGTTGATAGATATTGGATTAACCTGGCATGACACCAGAAATTAAGCCAGTTATTAAAATTAATAACTTTTTGCTCATACTGTGGGATCATTCTTGGTGAAGGGAGAATGCTGCTCAATGCAAGGCACATACCTGTCTGTGACACATATTCAGAGAGACCCATGATGTCTCTTTTCATATAGTCCAGTGAGTAGGGTTGCCACCCCTCTGTTTTTTTCCAGACTATCCAGAAATCAAACTGATTCTCAAGAAGTCTGGAAAACACTGTACAAACTTTGGTATTTTGTTTCAAAAAAGGAAACAGACTATCGGAGTTTGTTAAATCGGCTGATTGACTATGCTTTTTTTTTTTTTTTTTTTTTTAACAGAAAAGCATAGTAAATCATCTGAAAGCAGGCATCAGGAAAGAAAAAAGAGGGTGTTCCCTTCCCTGTGATGTCACAAAATGGGCGGACCATGGGCGGGAATGAGCAGAGTTACTGGTGATGCGAGGGGTGTGGCCTCTGGTTTTAGCCACAATGAAAGGTGGCAACCCTACCAGTGAGGCATCTTTCAGGTCATTTACACCCACGTGGACTATGATAGAATCATATTGTTACCTGTGGTGCAATGACTTCAGTGCATGCATGATATTGTGGATCCTTGCTCCAGACAGGCAATGGTTTGTTTTGTCCAGTCTGGTGACAGGGGGATCTGTGTGTCATACAATAGAATTTCCTAAGACAAGAGTACCAGGTAAAGTGTTTGATTGTCTTAAGGGCTTTGTTCTTGGGAGATCACAGGGTACAGACTTATATGTGATGTTGCTTTTGGTGTGTATTTTAGTGCTATTTGACAGCTTAAGAGGTCTTCAAGGTATGGAGGATAGGTTTATTTTAAGTGCCCCAGCATAAGAAGGTCTATGCTTGTGGTAAGTGGTATGTGCACAAGATTTTTGCCTCCATGGAAGTTAACTATGTACATCTCTCACATACTGTATTAGTATCTTTAATGATTAAAACATTGTCTGAGTACATGAGACAATTGCTACATTGTCTCATGATGTCCTATATCTACTAAGCTGGCAACAGAGACATTAGGAAATTGCAAATACATGTTATCAGGACTTGTTGTATTAGGGTTATGCTATTATGGTTTAGGGAATTAGCTTTACAAGGATCACCTAAGTGGTGTTTATGGTTCTGGCTAGATGTTAGATAATGCTATGATCCGACATTAGTGTTGAAAATTTAGCTGAGTTAATTATTCTTTTCAAAATGACAACTTTAGTTCAGTGTTCAAGTGTAATAAACCTGAGTCCTGTGATTAATTAGATGAGATGTTTTATGTTGCATTCACAGTTTTTAATATTGTAGCTAGAATTAGTCTTCAGTGTTAATCTTCCTTCCCCAACTCATTGATTTGTCTCAACAAAACACTGTATGGAGAGTAAAAATGCTGTAACAAAACACCAGAAGAAATATGCAATTTCACAGAAAATACAGCAAAATCAAATAATGCTAAATTAATAAATTAAATTAATGGTAAATAATGGTAAGAGTAAGGCAAAATATTTTCTTCCTTTGGGCACTTGGGAAAGACAACTAATTTGCAATAAGAAAAAAAAAAGTTGTGCTTTCTTATTCAACTGCATCTAAGCTTGAAAGCCTTGCTTTAGTTCAGACTCCAAGCTAAATTATTTAGCTAAGGTCTGATGCTGGCAGTCTCTGAGTGATAAGGGACATTTAAATGCTATTGTTTAAGAGACATTATTTTCTTAATGGCTCTGTAGATGGAATAAGTGACCTAAACTAATTACTCTGCCACTCTTAGTAGCCTTTGTGATGCCACAGAACAAAAAAAGTTCTGACATAAATAAATAGGATAATTATTAAATTATGCTTTTTCTATAAGTATCATGTTTAGTGTTGGATTACAGGGAATGAAAATCACTTTTTGGATAGAAAAACTTGACATTTGCAGTTATCCTTTTGAAAAATGACTTGCAGACTTGAATTCATATTTTACTACAGAGGAATAGGGAAAAAGATTGTTCAGGCTAACACATCTTAGATCTCCCAGAAAGCCAAAAAATGCAAAGAACATTTCAGTTGGCCTGGGATGTTTGACTGCCACTTCGCTACACTCTTTGCAGAAATAACCACACACACACAAACAGGTGTGCAAAGATATAGCAGATATTTAAGGATGTCAACATAATTATACATGCTGAAAGACCAGATGGTTTACATGGCCCGTAAGAGTATCAAAATTATTATTACATTTTTAGGAATCAGCCCATCAGCCACTTTCTCTTTGAAGACTGGTAGTCAAACTTTCTAACAGCAACACAACAGTAGAAGATGGCATAATTTTATTAATTCTAACATTTAAGTGAAATTTTTTCCAGGGCCCTTTCAGGTAGGATATTCAGCAGAACCGCAATCTATTTATGCAAGTCATGCTTTTTTTGTTACATTCAAGACACATCCCTCCTTTTTCTTTATCCATATTGTTCTATCCTTTTGCTCTTTCATATGACCTCTCATTCACCACCCCTCTCACCCACCTCTTCTCTCCCTTTGTCTCCTATATCCTTCTCTCACATCCATAGGTTCATAGGTAGGTACTAGGCTATCGGCCCAAGGGCCTACATAAGCCTAGACAACAAGGTTCCCTGGCTTACGCCACCCAAGAAAGTTATTTTCCTGTACCACAGTTGAGCAGAGACACAGAAGTGATCCCCGGGGTGTATTTCCTATTTCCCATCCACTCATCAAGATTTTTCTTGAAGAGTGCTAATGAACTTTGCTTGACATAGATGGGTAGCCTGTTCCAGAGTATGGGAAGTCTCTGGGACAGGACTCTATCCCTCCAGCATGTCCTGTTTATTGTGGTGACAAGGTTTAGGTCCCTAGAGTGTGTAGCTCGGAGGGATTGGAATTTCTTTAGGTGTTGCATGTCCAACCACTCTGGGTTTGACATAGCTTTATATGTTAGGCAGAGATCACCTCAGAGTAGGTGATATGCTACGGAGTAAAGCTGGAGATTTCCTCATTTACATTTGTACTTTTGTATTAATCTTCATGTATCTACTATGTCTGGCTGTTTTTATCTTAAACTGTTGCCTACATCGCTGTATTCAACTACAAAGCTACATTGTAAACTTTGTTCTTCATATTACTTGACCTCAGCTGAGCTTGAAAATGGTTCACTGGGATCAAAACTCTATCCTGAGCAGCAACTAAACTAAACTAAACTAAATAAATATATGTGTGCTTTCTTTCCTGACACTACTGATTTGTATGGACTGACAATACATTTACAGTTTACTTTATCCATCCCTCTATTTTCTTTATCTCGTATCTGTTTCCCAATTTTGTTTGCTTTTACAGACAAAAAAATGTATTCATGGTGGCATTCCTTACAACATAATAGCATGGAATAACCCACATCTATTTAAACTCATACAGGACTGATCTGTACAGATACATGTAAAACATTGTTATTCAGGATGACTTTTTGACAATGGGGTCTTTAGTGCACTAGAAATGGTACAGCCTAAATGGGCAAAACAAGCAGAGTGGTTACCCTACTAGAAAACAGTTTAAAGATGACAAAATAATATTTATGCATATTTCTGGATACTTCAAAGACAACCCAAAATGCTAATGGCAGTACATTTGGCAATGATCTTTTCAGAGGACATAATAGGGCACAGTAACCTTGGTGGTGCACTACATGCACAGTTGATGACCTCACAAGAAAGAGGCCACTGACAACACATACATTTGGCCAGTAATGCAGAAAATGATTCATGCATTAAATGTGAACTCAGCCAAGTCCACTTTACAAACCTTTCTTGCATGGTTGGGCATTCCTAAAGATGGAGTAAGTGTTACACAAGAAAGAAAAAGGATTAGGTTCTTGGAAGTTCAAAGCTACACTACACTAAATTGTGGTCAACAGAACTCAACACATGTGAAACATCAACTTTGGATGCACTTCTGCACAACTTCCCCTAAACTCCCAAAAACAAAACTATTATTTTTTTACATCAAATCAGCTATTAGCAATGTGTAAAGGTAATCAAGAGCAGCAACACTTACACTCAGCCTGAAACTACAGCAAACCTGCTAGCCGAAAAGTTCAGTTCATACTTCTCCCCCATCAACTCCTATCACACCCAAAGAAATACCTGCAATCATCCCCCTACTGGTCGTTAAGAGGGCACAGGTCCTTAATGCACTCGCTAAAGTCAAAAACACAGCCTCCATGGGTCTTGACAACATTCCAGGATACTACTTAAATAGCTTAGAACAGAATCTATCAGGGCCACTAGAAACGCTCTTTAACCACAGCCTCTGGACAGGTATTGTCCCAGAGGAATGGGGACTGCTACAGTCTTCCATGTGTACAGGAGACGCCCATCAACTGACCCAGGGAACTGCAGACCCATAAGCTTGAACAGTCTTATCTGTAAGGTCATGCAGAGAATTATCACTGACCTGAACAATAACAACATAGGAACTCTCCAAACACTGGACTTGACACAATTTGGCTTTGTCAAAGGGAGGTCTTGCCTGCTCACTCTGGTTTCTTTTTTGAAAAAAGCACCAGGTCCATGGAAGACGATAAAATGGTACACATCGCTTATTTAAACCTGGCCAAAGCTTTCGACACAATCCGCCATTCAGGGATCATAGACAAACTTACTGAGTTAGGCATAAATCCCTACACTGTCAGAAAGATAGCAAATTGGCTCACTGACACTATACATATCTGGGTAGGTTAGTCCATCTCAGATATGAAAGTTGTTACTAGAGGTGTTCCACAGGTCTCAGTGTTAGGGACCCCACCTGTTTGGTGTACACTTATCTGAAGTGAAGGCCAATGTGGAGGGCCTCTGGCTCACCAAGATCACCAACAACTGTAAGCTGAGAGCAATCACTGAATCCACAAATGATGTTTATGTCCTACAAACAAACCTAAATTTGACAAACGACTGATGCCAAAACCATGGTCTGAGACTAAATGTTAAAATGCATAATCATACCCTTTTGTAAATCAGATATCCCTTTAAATTATATTGACAGCACACCCTTAAAGCAGACCCAGTGGTGAGGGACCTAGGAACACAGAAAGATAACAACCAAAATTTTGACCACCAGAATGTAGTGAAGAAATCCTTCTGTGTGGTTCATCTTATAAGTAAAAGCAAAGGAAGTCATAGTGCCACTGTACTTGGCCCTCATAAGGCCATAATAGAGTACAATACTCCCTACTGCATGAACCTAACCAAGCATTTACACCAACTGGAGCGGCCTGTGATGCCCCACCACTGGCCCAGTAATCAAAGAGCCTCAATCCTCACCACTAACACCAGTGGGGGACATACACTAGGATGATGATAAGTTAACACACAGTATTTCCAGATGCAGCTCTCTGCATCAAGTGCAATTTCCCTTAAGAGCACACAGAGGCCACAGTCAGTCTGGAGCTTGTTTTGCCCTCTTTCTCCAGATCCCCAATAAGACTCCCCACTGGCACACTTACAGAGTTATGATCTTAGCTGAGTGACTAAGCCAAGACCTCCAGCACCCTCTCTGTCCAACCAGTGCTTCATGTCCCTGCCCAAGTAGCTGATACACACACTCCTTGAGGTTTGATTTATATACAAACACACACACCCGGAAAAGGCTGGCACAGGTTTACTAGCTATGCCCCCTTTTGCCCAGACTTTAAGGTAGTTATCACAGCCAACAGCCATGTCCTTATCAGATATTTTAAGGCCCTTAACACAGGGTGTCCAATCTTACTGTATAATGTTACTATTAATCCAAATGGTAGTTTGACCAAGAGCAAGGCTATTAGGAGTAGCCGACAGTGTCACCAAATAAATATGCAAGTACTCTCAGAACTTAAATATGTCTCACAAATATCAGCCACAATGAAAGGTTTAAATATATTTAATAATAAAAAACAAGAAAATACTCTGTATATAATCACAGTTCAAAAGAGTTCAAAATCACAGGAAATATTTAAAACAACATTGGAGGACAATCTCAAATAAATAAAGAAAAACATCTAAATTAAGCTCAACTATATTCCTGACTATCTAAAAGAATTATGCTGTTCCCTAGACTTACTTACAGAGCAAGCAGGCAGATGTGACGAATGGATGATGTTCATCGTGTTACACTGCTGCAGTCATTACACTTGGGTTATCCTGCCGTCAGGCGGTTCCCCAGTCGGCCGGAGTTCCAAAGTCTTGGTCTGGCGTCGGTTGCTTTCACCTCCTCCCTGACGTCAGTGCGACAGGGGTATATAAGATGCAGCCGATGCCATTTTCTTCAGTCTTTCTTGCCGCGTGGTGCCCGAAGCAGAACCAGTTCGCAAGTGCCGGTCGGCTGACTCCTGAGATTTTCATTCTGAATCCAGAACCGAAGTCTTCTACAAAGCTAAGTACCCCATTGGGGAAACTTTTTCTTGCCTCGGACCGATGTCAGTAAAAGTTAATAACTGTATTTCTTGTGGGAAGCAAATACCTCATAAGGATTTCCACTCCTATAGTATTCCATGTCTAGGCCCAGACCACGACGTCACTGGTTGTTGGTTTTGTGCTAGGTTTAACAAGCGCACTATTAAACGTCGGTTTGATTTTGCCCGACATTATTTTAGCAGAAAATTCAATTACACCATGCCGTCGGAATTTCCGATGACCGGATTACATAAAAAGCACAAAGACAAGGACAGACATCTGAGGCCCAAAACTGACGACGAAGCCTCTTCTAGGCCGGTCGGCGGTTCTCCGGTTTTCAGCGAGGAGCCTACGCAGCCCCTGACGACCGCATCCACAGAACCACAGACCGCCTCCGACTCCTGCATGGAGCTGGCTGGGCCTTCGGATGCTCTATGTTTTCAGCCTACCGAAACTAACCCTTCTGAGTGAACTGATGAAGAGCAATCCACAGCTTCAGAGGGTGTCTTCAGACCTACCCAGTTAACCATTAAACCCTCTGCTAAGTCTAAGGCCCCATTAAAAACAAAGAAACAGATACAGCATTCTCCAGGACAGGTTTCCATGCCTAAGAAACAAATGCTCAAAATGGCCAAAGACCTCATCACCCTGATCAGGGGGTCCATTCCCCCTCCTGATAAAAGGCCCAGACAGGATGCAGACTATGAATCTTCCGACCAGGTATCCATTTCTTCAGATTCATCCTCAGACCTAGGATATTCCTTACCCCCTTATGAGGATTCGGATGCTGAGGAATCAATTCCATCAGCCTCTCCGCCTAAGGACTACTCCTTTGGGGAGACCTTACATACCATGAGGGAGCATTTCCATTGGGAAGGCCAGGATTACTCAGAATCCAAGAAAAGGCTCAGAGTCTTCCTTTTATTGCCTCAACACAGACCCCTTGCTATTCTGCCAGTGTTAAGATATTGTGGATGATGTGTACACTGAATCCAGCTTAAACCCTGACTCCTTACCTCCAGCCCCAGTTAAACCTGATAGATATTACAGAGTCCCTGACTCTCACAAATTTCTGTATAAAAGCCCTGTTGCTGACCCTGAATATTTCTCAGGGACCCAAAGGGATTAAGGCCTCATCAGCAAAAAACCCAGTCCCCTCTGACAGAGATTCCAGAGCATTAGACAGATGGGGAAAGAAAGTATATACGTCTGCAACTTTAGCAATGAGAGCCTTAAATTGCCAGTTTCACATGCTAAAATATCAGCAATTTTTATTGTCTCAGTTGAAACAAAAGATGCTTCCAGATTCAGATCCTCCTAATTTTAAAGAAATGCAGGATTTATTGCATGCAGCTGAACAAGTGGGAAAACATACTTTGCAATGTGGATTTGATTCCTTAGAGGCCTCTTGTAGAGCAGCAGTTACAGGCTCTGTCATTAGAGGGCATGCTTGGTTAAAAGAACATACGTTACCAGATCATGTTAAGGCAAAATTATTGGATGCACCTTTGCAGCGAGATGTGTTGTTTGAAGTTAAGGCAGAGGAGGTATTAAAGAAGATGGAGGATAAGGCAAAATCCATGCAAACAATGAAGGATTTCTTACAGGTTCAGCCTCCTCATTTTAGCAGAAATTGGCCAACAAAGAATTGGTCCTTTCCAGTCACAGACAGACCTCAAATAGGCAGATACAGATGTCCAAGAGGTAGAAGTCAAGCACAAGGTCCTTACAGGCCTCAACAATGGGGTACACCAGGCCAGAAAGAAGGGGAAGACACGCCACAACCTTATAAAAAGCAGCCTCAATGACTTCCCACTACAGCTGCCAAACAGTTCTCTCTTGGCAGCCCCCTTAGGAGGAAAAATGGCACTTTTCTATCACAATTGGCATTGCATCACCAAAGACAAATGGGTTCTCAACATTGTATCTCAAGGTTACCGGTTCCAATTTCACACTTTGCCAAGGTTAAAAGGAATGCCAAATCTGCCACCAAATCAATGGGCAGAGGCTCAAAAACAAATTACAGCACTCATGGACATGAGAGCTATTCAAAATGTTCCACCACAGGAGCAAGGACGAGGATTTTATTCAAGACTCTTTCTGGTTCCCAGAAAGGACAAAGCCTGGAGACCCATTCTGGATCTTTCTTCTCTAAACACTTACCTGGATGTTCTGAAATTCAAAATGTTGACACTACAGCAGCTTCTTCCCATGCTGGGCAAGAAAGCTTGGCTCATGACTTTGGACCTCATACCTCAATGTCCCTATCAGACAAAACTGCAGAAGATACCTCAGATTTCTATCTGGTTCAATGCACTATCAATTCTCTGCACTGCCCTTTGGCTTATCTACTGTGCCCAGGGTCTTCACAAAGTGCCTGGCACCAGTAATTGCATTTTGCAGGCAAAAAGGAATTCAAATTTATCTATAGCTGGATGACTGCCTGATTCAAGCAGAGAGCAAGGACATTCTTCTAAAGCATCTGGCGTTCGTAAAAAAGTTATTAAGTTGCCTGGGGTACACAGTAAACAAAAAGAAATCAAAACTAGTGCCCTCACAACAGATAATATTCCTGGGTGCCAGCTTGAACACAACAGCCCAGATGGCTTACCTCACGCCAGACAAGCAAGGACAACTGACTTAATACTTTCAATTGATGGCAACAAAGACCCAACTCCCTGCAAGAAAAATTCTGCAGACCTTGGGCTACATGGCATCTTGCATACTACTAATTCCATATGCCAGACTGCACATAAGGAAACTACAATGGTACCTAAAGAGTGTATGGTCTCAACACTGTCAAAGTTTGGAAACAGTTATACCACTAATTCCTTGCCTTCAGCAGGAGTTTCGATGGTGGGCTCAAGCTTGTCACCTCAACAAGGGACAGCCTTTTACTCAACCCACAGCCAGGCAAACACTGACAACAGATGCATCGGATTATGCCTGGGAGCACACATGGCAGGAAAATGTATTCAGGGCGAGTGGCCCACAGAGCAAAGGCATCTTCACATCAATCAAAAAGAGATGCTAGCTGTACAAAATGCACTTATAGCTTTCAAGGAACTGCTGCATCCAGGACAACTACTACTAAAGACAGACAACACCACAGTTATGTGGTACATAAACAAGCAAGGGAGCACGCACTCCTACCCCCTCTGCAGACAAGCCATGACCTTGTGGAACACAGCTCTAGACTACCAAATTCATCTGCAAGCACAATTCCTGCCAGGAGAGAAAAAGACACTGGCAGACGACCTAAGCAGAAACATCATGGATCCCCACGAATGGGAATTGAATCCACAAGTATTCAGAATGATAACACAAAAATGGTGGAGCCCGGACATAGATCTGTTTGCATCCCCAATGAACTGCCAGCTACAGAAATTCTGCACAAGGAGTTACCATCCACAAGCATGGAAAGTGGATGCCCTCTCATTCAGCTGGAAAAACCTGCAAGCATACACTTTCCCTCCTTTACCTCTCCTTCCAAAGGTACTCATAAAAGCCAGGCAAGAAGAGCCAAAGATGATCTTGATTGCACCAGACTGGCCATGCCAGCACTGGTACCCAATCTTAAAGATCTTAGCACAAGAACCACCCTGGATTTTGCCTGAAATCCCACATTTGCTGACACAGCACAACAATCAGATACTTCACAGCCAGCTAAAGACCTTAAACCTAGCTGCATGGAAAATTCCTTAGTCAAGCAAGCAATGCCTCTCTCCAAAGCTGTTATGGATGTCACTCTGGAGGCCAGAAGGCCTAGCACCAGGAAAGCCTACTCAGATAAATGGAAGAGATTCTGTGCCTGGAACCAGGCACACAGCCTTGACCCTCTTGTCCCAAACATTCCTCAGATACTTCAACATTTAACTGAGATGCTGGACAAGGGCCTCTTCTTCTCATCAATCAAGATCCACGCCTCAGCCATTTCTGCTCATTACAACACAGATCCACCAATTTTTTCTAATCCTTTGCTCAAACAGTACCTCAGAGGGGCTAAAAACATAAGACCACCCCGTAGAGCACCTACCCCAACTTGGGACCTCACCTTTGTTTTGGAAAAATTAACCTTACCTCCTTTTGAGCCAGCTAACACAGCAGAATTAATATACATTTCCTGGAAAACTGCTCTGTTACTGGCAATAACATCAGCATGAAGAGTTTCAGAATTACAGGCACTAATGGCAGTGGGACCTTTCCTTATTTTCCACCAGGACAGGGTGTCTTTAAGAACTAACCCTACATTTATGCCAAAGGTGGTATCAAGTGTGGCTCTAAACCAAACTATTCATTTGCCAACTTTCTATCCAAAACCACAGAACAAAGGGGAGAGACTATTACATTTTCTGGACATTCACAGGCAGTTACGCTTCTACTTGGACAAAACCAAAGCTTTCAGAAAATCTGAGCAATTATTGGTAGCATATGCTGCAGGAGCACAGCGAAAAGCCATTTCAAAACAGACTATCTCAAAATGGATAGGACATTGTATACGTTTCTGCTATACTCACCATGGGAAACCTTTACCTAGCAGCATTAGACCTCACTCCACCAGGGCAACAGCCACTTCAACTGCCTACCTCAGAGGAGTACCTACCAAGGATATTTTGGAAGCAGCAATATGGAGTTCTGTGCATAACTTCACCAAGCATTACCATTTGCCTTTATATTCCAAATCCAGAGCTGGCTTCGCCACTGCTGTGCTGCAGGGCCTTATAGCCACCCCTAATGCCTTATAGAACCAGCCTCCCTACATCAGCTTTGGGATTCCACCCAAGTGTAATGACTGCAGCAGTGTAACACGAACATAGTACAGTTTTGTACCTACCATAAATGTAGATGTTCGAGTGTAAACACTGCTGCAGTCCAGGTTACAATCCCTCCTTCCCCTCTTACTTGCTGGTACGTACCTATGCCTTCTATCCTTTACTACCTATGGGGAGTATTTGCTGGTAACTGAAAGTTGTTGTTTGCTTTTCTTATGTATGTTTTATTAGCAATTTCAATTGCCTACCTATTTGGGGGCACCTGACATCTGGGACAAGAAAAACTGAAGAAAATGGTGTCAGCTGCATCTTATATACCCCTGTCACACTGACATCAGGGAGGAGGCGACAGCAACTGATGCCGGACCAAGACTTTGGAACTCAGGCCGACTGGGGAACTGCCTGATGGCAAGATAACCCAAGTGTAATGACTGCAGCAGTGTTTACACTCGAACATCTACATTTATAGCAGGTACAAAACTGTACTTTCTTGTCAGGTCAAAGACAAAATGCAAAATGCTCAGTCCCTCTCTCAGAGAGTTCTTAAATTAATATCCCAAATATCACTGCTGGGATACTTGCAGAATGACATAATTTCTTGTACTCTGACTTCAGTTCCCAGGCTCAAAAACAACCACTGATGCAGTTGGTAGCATTTAGCATCTACCTGTGAAAATACATTGACCTCAGATCTTTGGTAAATGTTGGAAGTCATAAAATAATTTACATTCCCCCACATTTAAATACAATACAAAAACCTTCTCTAGTACAGACATTATGTCTCCTGTTGATTGAAACTGAAAGATAACATCCTTTTATTACATTGTCGTAAAAATAACTTAAATTTTCAGCTATTTTCTGAAACCATGATGCTTTGCCAGAGATGGCCTGCACCTGTCGCCCTTGGGATTCCGGATACTGGATAAGGCTCTTGCCACCCCTATAGTGCCTTTTTAGGCAGAGTTCAAATGACAAATTCACCACCCTAACAGGTACAAGCAAGCAAAATCTGAGGGTAATGCTACTCAATGCTAGAAGTCTAAACCTCAAAATGCATTTGATCGAGGCACTTCTTAAAATGGAGAACATCGACATCTGTGCAGTGACAGAGACCTGGTTCAAGGCTCCAGAGAGCACCCCTGCATTACCAGGCTATAATTTGGGTCTATATCAAGTCATCAAATGCTGAAAACAGCGAACGACGAATGATCGACCCATTTCATGCAAAGCTGAAAATACTGACAGCTCAGAACAACGATTTCTTTCCGAGGGAAATAAATCACTGTTCCAAAACAAAAAAAAAAAAAAAAAGTAAACAGTTAAAAAGACATACACACCTACCTTAACCCTACTTCTAACCCAAAATAAAAAAGTAAACAGTTGAAAACATATATCCACCTAACTTAACCCTACTTCTAACCCCCCACAAAAAGTAAACATATAGACACTTAATTAAACCCTACTTCTAACCCTAAAGTGTACACTAAATATATTACTAGATATGCACTTACCTTAACCTGCACCCTAACCGTAAGGTCAGTAACTATTGCACATTTATGTTCGGGAGCCATACCGGATAAGGGAATCTTTGAGACCGCACTCCGAGACCTCACTACAGTGCAAAACATGGCAAACTAATGAAGCGGCCAAGCAACTTCTTTCCCAGGGAAAGAATTCACTGAAAAGCCGCTTCACTATTTTGCCTGTTTGCTATTTACAGTTCGGTGAAAATGCTTTCGACAGAATGTGTTTTCGATAACGTAATATGGACCCCTATAATTCATACCACACCTTTTGGCCACCTAACCTGGACCGAAACACTAAAGGTGGAGGCGTGCCCATATTCATTAAGGATATCCACACCTCCAGGCTAGTTGCTCAGCATAATGCATCTGAGATTATCCAAGTGCAACTAACTCTGGGCAAGACCACAATCTAAACTGTAACTTGCTACAAATCCCCCACCATGCCCCAGGATTCCCACTCTTCATTTCTTGATACACTAGAAAATATTAGGGTACAACCCAACAGCCTAATAATGGGCAATTTCAACTACCCCACTATTAAATGGGAAAACTACTTATGTACCAACTCTTTTGCTCAACATTTTCTGGAATTCATAAATTCCAACCCCTTGGATCAACTTATCCACACCTCCACCAGGGGCAGCAATGTCCTAGACCTGGTCATTACCAACATGGGTGACCGGTGTTCCACACCAAAGGTCGATTCCTCATTGGTCTGATCTGACCACAAGCTAATCAGCCTAGAAATCCACATCCCGCCCCCTCCCCCCATTAGGGAAACAATTGTAAAAAATTTCTCCAACGCCAACTTCACACTTCTTAAGACAGAAGTGGCAAACTTCACAACAGCCATGGAGACAGACAATAGAGGTACGACTGCTGAATCCTACACAAAAGCACTTTATAAGCACTTACCCGAGTGCATGGATCATGCTATCCCTAACAGAACCAAGATGCTATCCTCCAAAAAAAGGAAGCCAATCTGGTAGTTCCCTGCCATAAACAAACTCTACAACAGAAGAAAGAAACATTTGCAAAAAAGAGTAAAATTCCATGACTGGAAGAACTCCCTGGTCAGCCCCAGTAAGAAGCTGAGATCCTTCATAAAATCCTCCAAAGCTAGTTATGAAAACAAAATCACCACTGATTCTAAAGACAACCACAAAGCATTCTATAGCTATGTCAAGAATCTCAATGGCAACACTCAGATCTGCTCTGCGTTACTGCACAATGGCACTAAATATACAGAACCAACTGATATTGCCAACATCCTGGCAGATAGGTTCAGTGCTAACTTTACCCTCCTCACCCCACTCCCTAAAGGGCCCATCTCTATACAAGAAGAATGCAAAGTTCCTGTAATCACGGCTGCACAGGTAAAAACCACACTCTCCAAAGCCAAGAATACAGCATCCATGGGACCTGACAACATCCCAGGCTGCATTCTATATGAACTACAGAATAATCTGGCACCCCACCTAAGCACCATGTTCAATCATAGCCTCACCTCAGGCTTTGTGCCCACTGAATGGTATACAGCCAAGGTATCCCACTCCACAAAGGGGGAGCTACCTTGGACCTCAGGAACTACCGCCCCATTATCCTAACAAGCCTGGTCTGCAAGGCCATGGAATGTATCATCATGGAACCTATAAACAAAGACATTGGTAATCTCCAAACTCTGGACCCCACACAGTTTGGGTTTGTAAAACATAGAACATGTCTCCTAAACCTAACTGACTTCTTTGAAGCAGTCACCAAAGCCGTAGACGAGGGTAAGGTGGTTCACACAGCCTATCTAGATCTCGCCAAGGCTTTTGACACCATCCCTCACTCTGGAATTATAGATAAACTCACTAAACTAGGTATAAATCCCTATGTCACAAGATGGGATGCCAACTGGCTCACTGACATAACCCACACTGTGAAAGTAGCAGACTCCAAATCTGACTTCTGACTAGTGACAAGTGGAGTACCACAGGGTTCAGTCCTGGGTCCTCTCCTGTTTGGTATCTACTTTTCTGAAGTACAGGCTAACACAGAAGGTCGTTGGCTAATGAAGTTCGCAGATGACTGCAAACTAAGAGCCATAATTGAAACTCCTAACGATGTGGACATCCTACAAAAGGGCCTCACTGAGACAGATGCCTGATGTCAAAGCCATGGCCTCAAGCTCAATGCCAAAAAGTGCATTGTCATCCCCTTTGGCAAGAACTCTGTACCCATGAGCTATCTCATAGGTGGTAGTCTACTTAACACCGAAAGTGTGATAAGAGATCTTGGGTCACAAGTGGACAGTAGTCTCCTTTGATAATCACATCACCACAGTAGTCAGGAAATCCTTTTATGTGGCACACCTCATCACAAAAGGTTTCTCATCCAGGAAAAAAAAGAGGTCACTGTTCCCCTCTACTAGTCACTCATTAGACCCATTATAGAGTACAATGCCCCTTTTGGTATGCACCTCACAAGAAATCTACAACAACTGGAAAGGCCACAGAAATACCTCACAAAGAGGATTACTGGCCTCAAACAGATGCCCTACGCAGACAGTCTAAAAAACTCCAGCTTTACTCCGTCGCATATCGCCTACTCAGAGGCGATCTCTGCCTAACATACAAAGCAATGTCAAACCCGGAGCTGTTGGACATGCTCCACTTAAAGAAATCCCAATCCCTCTGAGCTACATTATCTAGGGACCTAAAACTTGTCACCACAATAAACAGAACATGCTAGAGGGATAGGTTCCTGTCCCAGAGACTTCCCATACTCTGGAACAAGCTACCTATCTATATCAAACAAAGCTCCTCATTAGCACTCTTCAAGAAAAATCTTGATGACTGGATGGGAAATAGGAAATTCACCCTGAGGATCACCTCTCTGGCTCTGCTTGACAGGGGCACAGGAAAATAATTTTCTTGGGTGGTGAAAGTCAGGGTACTTTTTTGGCTAGGCTTGTATAGGCCCTAGGGCCAATAGCTTAGTACCCACCTATGAAACTAACCTCCTGTGTTCCAGTTTCCATTGTTAAAATACATACATCTAAACAGTTACAATAGTGTATATACACTTCTAGTTCTAATCCAGCAGGGTACACTGTGGATACAGCTTTAAGCTCATTACTGTACAAACCATGTTTAACACACACTTCTGTACCAGCAGTTTGATATATACATAACATACAGTCCTAATACATTTGTAACACAAGCATATTAATCATGCTAATATTCACAAATGACATAAATTATTTACAAAATTCCTGATAGCTGGCCTGGCAGTATCTCCTTTCGTGACATAGCCCCAGAGGTTTCTCAGTAAAAAATAGAAAAAGTAAGACGTGTGTCTTGTGTAGAACAACTAAAGGCCTATCCCTTTACATCACCTCATATAGTTTATTGAGAGGTGACTTATACCTGACCTGTGAGGCATTCTCTGATCCAGCCCTGATGAAAATGCTACATGGTCCCCAATAAAAATTATATAAAGGTTATGCATTCCATGGACCTCAACCTTATTTGTGACTCTAGAACAGAACTTGCTTGAAAGAGAGATTTGCATCGCCAAGGCTATCTCGTCTATGGAATAAACTTCCCATCTTCATAAAACAAAGCCCGTCCCTCACCCTCTTCAAAAAAAATTTAGATAAATAGATGGGGACTGTGAATTCACTCCTGGGGTACTTCCCATGTCCCTTATGGCCAGAGGCAGTCTGTAAAATGACTCAGGGCTCCAAAACCCAAAGACCCACTACCCTGATACTACTCATTCCCATATCTGGGGAATTAAGATATAATACTCTCATATTCTGGGTATTACTGGCTAGGGTTGTAAAAGCTCTTGTGCAATTAGCCTAGTAAATATATATGAACCTATCTGCACAGAAATTCTCCTTCACCATTACTTCCACTAATAACACAGTAACTGAACTAGTAAACTAGACAAAACTGTCAGGTATAACTAGTGATGACCAAATAAAATCTGATACACATACATCACAGGTAAAAAAAAATCAGAAATTAGGCTCACTATACTGATCTGCTTATCTTACAGACAATGAAAAAAATACATTGCAACAATTCTCCTGATATCATCCCGTCTATATGCTGCCCTAGTCCTCACAAACATTCAATCCATGCAACTAACTAAACTACAACAATGGCATAATAAAACTGTAAAACCTGGAGCCAATTATAACTACAGAATACACCACTGCCTAGGCCTCAAATAACTAAATTGTTTAGAATTACCCCATCAGTTAACTCTAACACAACTTACTATGGTCCACAGATTAGTATATAAACCAGAAAAATGCCCAGCACTAAAAATGTTATAGAATTGTATAGCCCAAAGAAAACTCAGTTCCCAAAACAAATTGCTCCTAAACATAAAAATTAATATGTCTGCTGGAAATACCCTATACACATGTACCACTACCAAACAATGGAATTCCATACCATTAGGCATTTGACAAATAACAAATGTCACTCCATTCAGAACACAATTCAAATGACACTTAGCAAATAAATGGCTCTGCTCCTGCATGACCCAAGGCTAACCTAACCGTATTTACTCCTTTTCCTCTCCCTTACTTAGTACTGTCTGCCTTAACTAAACCCATTTCTCCTCCCTGATATACTAACCACTAAGATTCATATAATTATCTCATCTTATTTCTTCCTATTTGTGAAACTTTTGTCAACTGTATAACAGCCTGCATAATTTACTATCAGTTCCTTTATACTTTAGAATGTTTTACTGTAATATCTTGTGTAATCTAACTTGAGCTTTTCTCCTGGGGCCTCCACTGAAAAGAGGTTCTTATACTGTCAGACTTTCCTGGTAAACAAAGGCAAAGCAAAAAAAAAAAAAAAAAAACTTCTAGTATTCCTTGTTATAGCATTGGTATCTCAAGCAATGTTGGGACACCAGCTTACAGAAATCCTCTCTGAGCAGCATGTGTGAACAATCTTTTATGTGAATGCCAGTGACACAAAAAGCTGCATGGAAATACAATGCCTGGCTAAAAGAGCATCAGCCAAGATAAGATAGCGCTTATAAATAATTCCTCTCTTTATCAAGGCATAATTATTAATATAAGCAAATATTTATGTTGAAAATAATTCCTCTAATAATCAAATGTCAGTCAACAGATGCAAGTTAGCTATAAGACTTCATAGTGGATTTATTTAGAATTGTTAGCTCAGTTACTTGTTAGAAAACAATAGAATGGAAAGATCACAGCAGCCTGAAACAAGGGTCACACACTGGCACAGGAAAAAATAGAATGGAAGGGTCACAGCAGCCTGAAACAAGGGTCACACACTGACAGTTGATGTACTGTAACAGCAGGAATGGCTCTTCTATTAGAAGTTGTGTAAAACATGTATTAATTAGTACTTCTCTATTTCTATCAAACATTCCTAAATTATATGTGCAAAAAATGCAAATAATGTAAAATACATGATTTGTAAAATGTACATATATGCCATAAACATCAAAGAATCAGGAAATGTATATTACTCTATTTCATACATTATCTATAGAATGAATGACAGGGGCAGATGTTGTGCCTTGCATATACATGCTGCAAAGCTGCAGATTTTTTATGAAGTTTTAATTAAGCTTTTGTCCTGTACTACTTTGTAAGTTGCAAACTTTCATTAATTCTGAATTATTCAACAGTAGCAATAATGTAAACTGCAGCTGCAATAATAATAAATACTCCTTAGAAATGTTATGATAAGACAAGCAGAAAGAGCATATGATGACAAAGCAAGAAATGATTACTCTGTACTTGTTACCAAAAAAGGAAAACTTGTTGTATAGCAATTCTACAGAAATAGTCTGCTTTTAAAATAACTTGTAATAGTTGCATGACCAACGTAGGACACAATGTATATCTAAAGAGGCAGGACTACATTTGTCAAGAACTGTATAAAAGTTCTGTACTCAATGATGTATGTTGTCAGTCAGTTAACTCAGCCAAACTAGCTAGTCAAGGAATAATAAAAACTGTACTGACCCTGGGATGCCTTGCTTTGCTGATCATTTATTTTATTGTTCTTCTAACTGCCTGTACTTTTTTTTCCTCATAGGTGCAGTGCTTGTAGATACGTTTACAGTTTGTTGCCAAAAACTGGGCAGAAAGCAAAGCAGAAAGTGCAGAGGTTGGAAAGTTGAAGTAAAGTTGAAATATTGCAGAAAGGTCTTGGCTTTTAAAAGTCAGCGGGTAAAGGAAGAACAAGAATCCTCAAGGTTGGATCAGTTTTCCTCCATGGAGTGAAGAAAAAAACAGAATCCTCAAGGTTGGGTCAGTTCTCCTCCATGGAGTCTCATCCACAGGAAAAGGAAGGTGGAATTAAAAGCTGCACAGCTAAAATTTCCCAGAGGGATTTCTATACTGCCAAAAAAAGGTGTGACTCTAGTCTTTCTGTTGTTTATAGAATGCACTAAAGCTTTGTTCTCCTATAGTTACACGTGTAATCTGTAATTTATGAGGCATGCAGTTAAAAGAATTTACTTGGTAATAAGATTTTTAAATGTGGTAGGGCTAAGGCATCACAGATGTTTCTGCAACCAGAAACTATTAGACCTAAGAAACTGAAATTTAAAAGTAACAGTATTAGAGATTTAAACCAGGATTTTATACCAGAAAAAGTACCTGTAACCAGATCTAGAAACAGATATTTATTAAGATTTATTAAACCATATCAAGAAAAAAGTTTCAAGAGAAATTTGAAAGTGTTACTGAGGAAAGGTCCCAAGGAAAATCTGACAGTTTTGTTTCATTCTCTGGAGGAAGAGAGATATGTCAGATTCTAAAAAATACCTCAGAGAAAGCTGTCATCGATATTAATTTTATCTCCTAAATTTCCCAGATTTGAAGAAGTTATAAACCAAGCAGATAGTGAAGGTAGTGAGAATTTACAAACAGGAGATCTACACTTTGTATTAGATATTATTCATGAATGGGTCAGTCAGAGGCAACAAAAGTTAAGGGAAAAAGAGGTACTTGAAGGATGGAAAAAGAGAAGTCCTATTTATAAACTGTCTTCTTTAATTTATGAATTTACAGAGTAGGGAAAACCAAATCAAAATAAAATAAATTTTATTAAGAAAACATATATTGCAGCTCTTTTACAACAGGTTTTTTTGTGCACATTAGAACAACACAAAACTATAGAAGCCTTGTCAAAAAGATGTTCACATTTACAGGAAAGCATAGAAGAATCAGACAGACAGGTAAGAGAGACAGCAGATGAACTAAAAGCTTTACGTAAAGAAATTAAAGAAAGATAACAATATAAAGAGACATTTAATCAAATAGAACAGTTAGAAGAAGACATGGGGGAACGGAAAGAACAAATCACTAATTTAGAAAAAGAAGTGGAATTTAGAGATCATGAAATAAAAGCATTAAAAACAGCTTTCCAAGAAGCTATTAGAATAGGAACACAGCTTGGACAAAAAGTTGATGGTGAGGGGGAAAAAGCTAGGAAAACCCTTTTAGAAGGAATAAAAAGAGTATGGCAAATAGCCTCTGTATGGGAATATCAGCTGCCAGAATCAGACTGTGATAAGTTAAAAGAAATACCTCTCAAATCCAGTTCCCAATGTAATAGTGCCACAACATCTAGCTATACTTTATCAGTGACTCTTACTGCTCCAATATGGGAACATAATACTGAAATAAAGTCAATGTGTCCAGTTATACAGACATTTGATAGTAGTTGATCTATTGAGAGATCATTAACCCCTCAAGAATTACAGGCAGCATTAACATATTTGGGGGAAATGGGACCCCTATAAAGAACCCTGGACTGAAAGAAGGGAAAAACTTGAGCAAGGACAGAGAATATTTGGATGGCCCAGAGAAGACCCATGTTCTCTAACTATTGCAATGATGCCAGTTGGGGGAAAAAAAGTTATAAAAAAATCTGGGAAGGTAAGGCCAAGTGGAATGACATTCAAGAATTTCTACAAGATAGGTCACCTCATCCTAGAGTTGACTGGAGAAAAATAAATGACATAAAGTTGTGAGAGAGGAGATTTAGATGAATATTTTCACAGAAAATTGGGTGTTTACAGATTGTATAGTGGACAAGAAAAGCCTGAAATGGATAACCCAGCCTTTCTAGGAACAGTGATAGAAGGATTACCAATTTGGTTGAATAGGGCCATCCTAATAAGGGGTCAACCTTGTACATATGATGATTTATATAAAGCTTTATCACTTTGGGAAATGAGGAAAGATTTAACAGATAAACCAAAAGAAGTTAAAACAGTATATGTTAATGAAGGGGAAGTAAATCAAACCTGTGATAAAACAAAGTACAAATAAAATGCCAGAACTGTAAGAAAAAAGGACATTTAGCCAAGGATTGCTGGTCACGAGGTGGGGGTTGAGCTGGACGAGGACCTAGTCATAACAGAAACCAGGAAGAAAAAGAAAAAATAAATAGGGATGGAGTTCCTCAAGCTCTTCTGGAAAGATTGGAAAATCTTGAAAATAAGCTGGCATATTCTTTCTTATCCAGTTAGGAATTTGGGGTCTCCGTGGCCACCCTAAAAAATGGCTCTGATGGGAGGCCAAATCTGGGTAGGAGGCCACTTAGATACGTATTTAATAGATACAGGGGCCGCAGTTAGTATTACTACAAGAACATTCCCAGGAAAAAAAAAACTATAAATTTGCAAGGATTGGGAGGAAAAATCTCTTAAGCTCAACTAAGTTTCCCTGTAGAAACAAAGATAGGGGAAGACACCTTCTAGCATGCATGGGTATCAGGTCCTCATCTACAAAACATCATTGGAAATGATATCTTAAACAAAGAGGTTACATTATAGATTTGTGTAACAGAATTGATTATGGGACCATTAAATTAAGTATTTGTCATCTCTGAAGCATTATGCAAATACAGTGTTGCAGACCTAGGACAGTATGATTTAGTTGAGTTATTAAATACACCAAAGCAAGAGTTGGCTCAGCTAATTTTTTGCTATCAGAATATTTTTGCTAAACATAGGAATGATTGTGGACAAGTCCCTGACTTTATTCTTAAAGTAAGAGGTAGTCCTAAGAAACCTATAAAACAATATCCAGTAAAGAAAGAGGCAGCACAGGCAATACTGAATACTGTGAAAGCTTTATAAGCTCAAGGGGTAGCGAGAAAAGTTAATTCACCAGCTAACAGTCCATACTGGCCTGTACACTATCCAGATGGAAGTTATCATCTTACTGTTGATTACAGAGAACTTAATACAGTGATACCTCGTTCTTTACCAATAGCAGGAAGCATGCCTGATCTTATTGCTCAGATTCAGGAAAAATGAAAATCTTCTCCACATTAGATGTGAGTAATGGTTTCTGGTGTATTACTCTAGAGAAAGACTCACAATGGAAATTTGCTTTTACTGTAGAAGGCCAGCAATATACTTAGACAAGAATGCCTTAGGGCTTTCACAATACTCCAACAGTTTTTCATCATGTAATGTAGGAAATACTAAAACCACTAGAATGTAGACCTTCTATTACTCAATGCGTGGATGACATACTTGTAGGAACAGAAACTGAAAATCAGCACTTAAATGCATTAACAGAAATTTTCCAAGCAATAAGATAATCAGGATTAAAACTGAACCCTAACAAGAGTCAGTTTATGAAATATTTTGTCGCTTTCTTGGGTGTCACGGTATCAGCAGGACAAAGAAGCATTAGTGAATACAAAAAGCAACTAATCAGACAGTTGCCAATTCCAGTTACTGTCACAGGGTTAAGGTAAGCCCTAGGAATCTTTGCATTCTCAAGGGAATGGATACCAAATTATGCAGAAAAAGCAAAACCTTTGACTAATATGATTAAAGAAAACAAAAAGGGAGATGAACTTCTCAAATGGAATGATGAGTCACTAGCAGCTTTCTCTAAGGTCAAGGAATAACTAATTTCTGCACCTGCTTTTGGTGTCCCAGAAAGAGATAAAGAGTTCATCATACAGTTTGGACACAATGGTCTAACCATGATGGCCACAGTGTTGCAAAAAAAGAGGATCTCAATATCAGGTTTTGGGTTATTATTCCAGGGCTATGAGTCCAGTTGAGAAAGGAATGAGAGAATATGAAAAGCAAGCCATCATAGCAGAATGGTGTACTGAAGTAACATGCCATATGATTCAGGGCTCTCCAATTGTGCTACAGACCAAACATACTCCAGTGAAATCCATGTTAGAATGAAATCCAAAGGGCATGAATAATGCATGACTTGGTAGAATCACTGCAAGTCTTGCAAGTCAGGAAGGAGGAATCAGAGTAGAAATCCCTCGGATTAAGTTTTTAACAGAACTGTTTAATTACCAAGGGGAATCTCATGAGTATCCTGACTTGGAAAATGAAGAACACTTAAGGGTGGGCACCCAAACTATTGGAAGGGGCGCCAGAATTGTATATAGATGGATCCAGATTCTGGAGCTCTGAAAGAGGGTGTTTTGTGACAGGATGGGCAATATACAATGCACAGACCAAAGAACACAAGAAGGGTAGTCTCCCAGGGGGATGCTCAGCAGAAAGAGCCAAACTAGAAGCAGTTAAACAAGCCTTGTTATTGCCCAGACCTGTAAACATTTATACAGACAGTGAATATGTAGTCCAAGTCTTAACATCATCTCTTCCCATTTGGGCAAGGAGAGGTTTGATTACAGCTGATAGTAAACCAATCAGTCATCAGGAAGTGTTGACAGAAATTTGGAGTTTGATAAAAGATGACAATCCCTCTACAGTGAGTATAAATAAGGTCAAAGCTCACGCAAAAAATGAGGTACACAGGATAATAAAACAGTAGATCAGCTAGCAAAAGGGGCCCTTGACTCCAAAGAAACTTATCAAATACAAAATGTTACTCAATACTGGGCATGGAAAATAAATGACATGGAAGAAAAACAAATGACAAATGGTACAAAATATTTTGAATAAGTGCCAAATACAAATGGACTTGCCTCTAAACCCATTACCTTTACATATAGAATGGAAAGTGAGGTAGGTACAATTACCCAGGTCCAGTGTGATGGGATCACCATAACAACTACTGTATGTGGATTAACAGTGACAGGAACAGATGAAATGAAGCCGTTATGGGGTCCTGACTTTGAACAAGGAGCTCATATGACCTTAAATGCAAGATAATCAGCAGTTAGGAAGCTTAGTAAAACTTCTAAGAGAACAGCCAGACATCATTAAGAAAGAGAAAATAGAAGAATTTGAAATAATACAAGGAAGTGTGGAAATGGGTTAGATTTCCAGAACCTTGGTCGGTACCAGGAGAATTCAAAAAGATCCTTTACATAGGGTACAAACAATTAAGCCTGAAAAAGGAAAAATGTTTTTAACTTATCATAATTTCCTAGGCCATCCAGGAAGGGAAAGACTACAACAAATTGTTAGTTCTAGATTTAAATGGGAAGGAATGACAACAGACATCCAAAATCATGTAGACAATATGGGAAAACGAAATAGGAGAAAACAATATAGACTCCCACAAGCACTGGAACCCTGGGAAAGGGTACAAATGGATTTTTTAGGACCTCTTCCAACAGCACCAGGAGGGTTTTGTTTCTTACTTACTTTGATAGACGAATATACTGGATGGGTGGAAGCTCATCCAAAAAAAAGGAAGATGCAAACTCAGTAGTTAGAATAATAAGTGAAAGGATCATTCCAACATGGGGACTGCCCCGAGAAATACATAGTGATCGAGGGACTCACTTTACTGGAAAAGTGACAAAACAAATGTGTAAAATTTGGGGAATCAAGCAAAGGTTTCATACTCCTTACCATCCTCAGAGTTCTGGAAAATTCAAGAGCTAATAGAACTCTGAGGGAAGGATTAAAGAAAATGACTTCTGAGTATGGGAATCATTGGATAAAACATTTACCCAACATTTTGATTAAGATGTGAAATTCTTCTCAGGGAATGTGGGTTAACTCCACACGAACTAATGACGGGTCGACCTATGAATTTACAAGCAGGAGAAATCCCTATACCATTAGAAGAAACTAAATTGTGGGACCAGCTCCAAGACCAAATCAGTTGGGCAAAAGGGAGAGTCTGGGAAGCTGGACAAGCCCATAATCTAGAAATGTGTAAACAAAATGAGATTTGGGAATTGAGGGAGGTACAATTGGAACAAGGAGATATTGTAATGGTCTGTCAGTTTGGAAACACAAGTAAATGGGATTCAAAATGGACAGGACCCTACATTGTTACCAAACTGGGGTTAATGGCTGTACAATTCTACCCATATAAAAATCAGCCTCCAAAAAATGGTTGGATTCATAAAGATCATGTAAAAATATTAAAATGGAAGAGAGAAAATTGAACAACTTATAAATGTAATAACTGATATAAAGGGAAATAATATCAGATGCACCTAATAAGAACACGATTATTTTCTTTTCCAGAAAATATCGAATCATGAAAACCCTGATATTAATAGTGATCCTGACAAGTTTTTACTTATCCACAAAAGGAAAGATAAACTTCAATACCTTTACCAAATCACTGCAAATGTACTCAGAAACCTTGAAAGCTAAACAATGTCGGGTCTGTGCTGAGATATCACAAGATGCAAACAGTGGAATTCCATTACGACCTATTCCATTTACTCTTCTGGAAATGTTGAACCTCACAAATCAACACTGGGTTCTAAGAAATATCTCTTTCTCAAAGACACATCCTTTCTTGAGGCTTGTCCATACAAATGTGACTGCTGATGTTTGTTTACGAGAAGAAGGAACAAGTAATCACCTATTTCTTGGGAAAAGTCCTTGTAGCATTATTTTTGCTACCCAAAATGCCAGTGAACAATGTTTTGAGCATTTTAGTAATGAAACTTGCTGGACATTTAAAAAAGCTAGAATTACACATTGGGTTACAAAATGGATGGTTCCAATTCGAACATGCATATATTACATATGTGGTAATAAAGCCTACAAATGGCTTCCTGAGAACTGGACTGGATTACGTTATTTGGGACATGTAATTTCATCCATTAGACATACTACAACATTATAACAACAAAAGAAAGTGGTGGAACCAAAGAGCCCAAAAATGTAAATATATAAATAAAAATAAGGCACTTCGGCTAGAGATACAAAACACTTTAATACAAATAAAATAAATACTGCAGATAGGCAAGTGCTTTCGAGGCAACCCTCTTCTTCAGACCTAAATACAAACTGATAAAAATACAAGATTTAAATACATGCACTAACCAATAAAAACAAACCTTAAAAATACATCATAAAATTCAATGTGGTAAACACCTCTTTTCTTCAAAAGAGGTATTAAAGACACAGCACTATTAAGGCCAGGTAGAAAATATGCCTTAAAATCCACAATCCACCTCAGTTCAACATATTCTGTTTCATTTTTGATGTCCCCTTCACGTAAACTGACATTAACTTTCTGTAGTACTAAAAATATTAACTTGTGCTGTGTGTCATAATCAATTACATGCTTGGCTAGTGCATTCGTACATTTGCTATTACATATGTCATTGAGATGCTCCATAATTCGCGGCTGATACTTGGATCAGTCAATAAAATGGGCCAATTCTTTTTAATGATATCACATGTCACACTGACATTATTAGAATTAGTCAGGCACAATCTATTCACAGGTTGAATATCTGTCCTTCCTGCACTTTGTCCTTCAACTTGATAGGCATCAGAAAAATAGGGCTTGGTCTTACAAATATCAGAGGAATTAACCTCCTCTAGTGCACTATGTCAAATCTCTCATACCCTCTGTCTAAAAGATCTGATGTAAGACCCTTGACTGCAGCAGTGTAATCAGCACTATCAGTGTGAAGTCTCTTACAGTGTAGCACTTGATTCTTAACTACATTCTTCATAACATGCCTGGGATGCATGCTAGAGCGATGGAGAATATTATTCGTCCTACAATCTTTCCTGTGCATTTTAGTGGAAATGTCTCCTAATACGCTCTTACTAACAAGAATATGCAGAAAATCTAATTTATCTTTGGAGAATTTGAGTGAAAAAGAGAGGCAAGATGTGGCATTCTCAAGGAAGTTGACAAAACTCTCTCATTCTTGCTCATTCCCATGCCAAGTAAAAAAGATGTCATCCACAAAACGTTTGTAAAATGTAATGTGTTGCTTGAACATGTCAGAGATGAATACCTTCTCTTCCTAACATTGGGCCAGCACAATGTTGGCATAAGTGTTAGCACACGCTGTGCCCATAGCAACTCCTACTTTCTGAAGGAAAAATTCATTCTCAAATAGAAAAAAACATTGTTCTCTAATATCAAATCAAGTAATGCACAAATCATATTCACTTTAGTATTAGAAAATTCACTTTCTTTGTTCAAAAAGCTTATAACACGCTCTACTCCCTCTTCATTAGGAATGACCGTGAATAATGAGCTCACATCCAAGGTTACAAAAATAACTTCACTGATAGCTGTGTGCTGTCTAGACTCGGCCCAAATAAACAGATGCTCCAAAAATTGCTTACTGTCCTTTGTACCATACCAGTTACTTATGGTTTGCCGAAAGTGCACAAAGATCCATCAAATACTCCGCTTAGACCCATTGTTTCAGGAAGGGGCTGGCTTACAGAACCTATGGCTATCTACGTCGAGAAACAGCTAAGATGTGTTTTGAATAAAATACCTACTGTCCTGAAGGACAGCAAGTAATTTCTGGAGCATCTGTTTACTTGGGCCGAGTCTAGACAAACATTCCTAAATTATATGTGTAAAGAATGCAAATCGTGTAAAATACATGCTTTGTAAAATGTACATATATGCCATAAACATCAAAGAATCAGGAAATGTATATTATTCTATTTCATACATTATCTATAGAATGAATGACAGGGGCAGATGCTGTGCTTTGCATATACATGCTGCAAAGCTGTAGATTTTATATGAAGTTTTTATTAAGCTTTTGTACTGTACTACTTTGTAAGTTGCAAACTTTCATTAATTCTGAATTATTCAACAGTAGCAATAATGTAAACTGCAGCTGTAACAATAATAAATACTCCTTAGAAATGTTATAAGACAATTAAGCAGGAAGAGCATATGACAACAAAGCAAGATGAAGCAAGAAATGATTACTCTGTACTTGTTACCAAAAAGGAAAACTTGTTGTATAACAATTCTACAGAAAGAGTCTGCTTTTAAAATAACTTATAATAGTTGCATGACCAACTTAGGACACAATGTACATCTAAAGAGGCAGGACTACATTTGTCAAGAACTGTATAAAAGTTCTGTACTCACTGATGTATGCTGTCAGTCAGTTAAATCAGCCAAACTAGCTAGTCAAGGAATAATAAAAAAAACTGTACTAACCCTGGGATGCCTTGCTTTGCTGATCAGTTATTTTCTTGTTCTTCCAACTGCATGTATTTTTTTCCTCATAGGTGCAGTGCTTGTAGATACAGTTACACTCCTAATTTTAGTTTGGATATAGATAGGTAATACCGTTATACACACCCATACTATGTCTTATAAATAGTGTAATTATTTCCCAAAGTACACCGAGTGAAAGCATTATCTGGTCAAATGCAAGCACATTGAGGATGACATGTGCATGTCATCTGGAAAGCAGAAAGTGCCCACAGACTGAAGTGAAGTGACTGAAACAGAACAGATGTAACTCTACCAGACTATTAAATTGCCAGCAATGGTCAAAGAGCATCAAAATTAGTGACATGAGACTGCTCGTCTCTGAACTCAAGTGGAAAACTTGAGAGGTTAGGGTAACCAAAGGACATTAATTCTGCATTCACCACAAACTTCCCTTCCCCCAAAAGGCATACTCTTATGAATACACAACACTTGAAAGGAAATGTCAATGCTGGCTCTACAGCACAAAGGAATAAAGTCCTGACTGTGAAAAAGGTCAAGTAGGTGTTGGAAAAGGGTGGGTGGGAGTAAGTGGCTAGCTTGCCCATAGTGGGGGGGGGGGGGCTGGATGGTAGCTCAAACTACAGTGTAGCATTTAGGCACATACTGAAGGTTGGCTTTGGCTGGCAACATGGTGTAAATGGATGGGTGCCTGTCCATTAAAAAGAGTTTATTCTCTGGCCAGGATTTGTCAGCAAGAGTGGAATAAAGTATTGCAGTGTGTCTGGTATTATGGAAGTTCCCACAAGTCCAAGTTGTGAACGGGCAGGAGTTATGTTAATTGAAAAAGTCCTTCCTTTTTTATGAGTGTAACCAGAACAGCTCAAAACCAATGGGTGTAGGCTTGACTGCCAAAGACAAAAGGTAGAAAAAGATTAAGAAGAGGTGGGAAAAATAATGGCTAGACTGGTAGTTTCTGAAAAACTTAAACAAATGGAACTGTAGAAGGAAGTGTTCTGCCGGTGTTGTTTTTAGCCACTACTGTATTACTCACAAGAAGAATGATGGTTTAGCACCTTACTGCATTAGTGTTCCAGGACCACAAAGAAACAGTTTGTTTCTCCATTCTGCATACTCCTGATTTACTTTTTAATACTGTTGTCATTTATGACTCTACCCTTTGAGAATATGCAAACATCAATAACATTAGTAATATCACATGTCCAAGTGGTTGATGGCAACAAAGCTCATAAAATTATTTTTCTGCTGGTGATCACAATATGAAAAACTGTTAGTCATTGCCCACTAGCTATCGCATTTATGCTTGTGATTCTTTCCTTTTCCTTCCAACACTCTATTTATTTATTTGTTTTTACATTTGTTAACCGAGTTAGTCCAACTAGGCCCTGAGAGCCCTTTTTCAGCAGAGACCCAAGGAGAAAAGCTCCAGGAAAGTAATTAAAAAATAAGAAAAATCTAACAATTCAAGTTGTAAGATACTTGGTACAAAAACAGAGATAAATATACAATACGAATACATACAAGGTAAAAGTATGGTACTTTGAGAATGCAGTAACAATATGTTTGAGAATTTTAGTTAGCATTAAGTTATTTACATGGAATGTAGCAATGTCTAAAACAGAAAAACTATATATTTATTTTCTTTCTGAAGATACAGTACTTCCCTTTAGAGAAAGTCTATATCTGACAGGGTTTGCTGGGCCACTAATATTACTTGGTCACCAGTAACAAGACTGTATCTCCCAGCCAGTGGTAGGAATTCTTTTAAAAAGCAGTCCAAGGTATGACATAATTTATCAGTATAATTGCTTTTCTAATAGAATTCTTGGTGACAGTGCCTTATGCTTAGTCCAGCTTTACTCTGTAATTTTTATTACTGTTCATTTTATTTTGTACAGGATGCCACCACCATCTGTCTGTGCCTACCTCTATAGCAAGTTCTTCCCTATTTCTTATCGCTACTTATATTGTATCACCTTGCACTAAATCTCCTGCAGCTAGTCACTGTAGTACTTTTTATCTTCTGGCATTCTGCTGCCTACTGTTACTTATATTCTAGCATTGTTTTGCAAATGGTGGTCTTTGTATTGCTACCTGCTAAATAGTTTCCCATAGTCTAATGTGAACACGTCTCCTTACTGCTGGTCTCCCTTTTGTATATTTTGATGTCCTGGTTTGTAGGCTACAGGCAAGACCTATGTTTACCTGCATCATTTACACCTTATATATTTTCTTACAATTGAAGCTGCAATGGTACAGCGGTAGCATTGTTGCCTCACAGCAAGAGGTTCTGGTGTTCGATTCATGGCTGGAGTGCTTCCTGTGTGGAGTCTGCATGTCCTCCCCGCAGTCAAGTGGCCTCCGAAAGACATGCTGAATGGGCATGTCTTCACTGAAGGTTGGGCATCAGGCTGGCAACTCGGCACCATAAAATATCTACTGCGAGTCATTAGCGGACCGGAGTTCCACTGTGGCGACCCCTAACCGGGAAAAGCCGAAAAGAAAAAGACAACATATATTTTCTTACAATTATTTTTTAGATCACTATTTTTCTCATCTAAGGCCATTTTCCCTAACAAAACTTATTTTGGTGAATGTTAGCAATGTTAACAGACATAAAAAGGAAGAAAGAACACATTCTTATTTATTTCTGGTTTATTTTACTATAGAAAATCCGGTTCTCATTGCTTAAACACTGTAGGTTTTATATACTGGGCATTTGTACTATTATATCTTCTAGGTGTGGAGTTATGATTTGATTGGTGCATAACTGAGTCCCCCACTTAAGACTTCATTTCATCTATGGCTGTCTCTACCAACATAAACTTATCTGGAGGTGCAGCTGGACCAGTTAACTACCTTGCTCTGAGAAGGAACACCAATATTAGTTGGGCACTTAAATCTTAACCTCTTAGCACAAAAATTCTGGACTAAGCAAATCAAAAAATAATAAGGGGGACAAAAGTCAAAATCAGGGACAGCTTATAATATTGATCTTATAATCTCAGAAAATTGATAGAACAACAAGTTTTGGGTTTTCATTCATCTTCTGAAGTATATGAAGTCTGAGACTCAAATGCCTGTCTTTACTTAGTAATTTCAATCCTCAAAGATTTGCCTGAAATCCACATTTTTTTTGAGGAACAGATCAAGAATAGGAGGCCAAAATCTGGTAATTATGGATAAAGTTCTACACACCATACTTTTTGACCAGGTCAGCAAGTACTTACCTTACTCTGCTAAGTTGCAGAATGACAGGTAGGTACTACTTATACAACAAGGAAGCAAAACATGAACTGTACAACAATCAGTGTCATTTTCTGAAAACTAACACTCTTGAAAACTTGACAGAACAAAGGGGATCCGTAGCACATCTCCCAACTTCTTAGCCCAATAATTCTAGACAAAGCCAAAATTAATGGTGGTGGTGGGGTTAATCAAAGGCCCCAAAACAAGGGTCAGACTTTAATTATAGCTCTTATAAGCATAAAAGTGGATAGAACAGGCTTAATTGTTATGGTGTTTATCTCACAGACAAAAAAGTACAGGGATTGACAATCATATGTCTACAGCAATCACCTATGGGTTTTGCATTAACGTGCATCTTCTGAAAGTTATGAGGTCTTTAACTCAAATGCCTATCTTTATTTAATGACTACATTCCTGAATGACTTGCCAGAGATCATAAATTTTATGAGGAAGAGACTAGAAAATACGAGGCAATATCTGGACATACTGCAAATTTCTGGGCAGTTACTATGTATGTTACTAAATGCCTCTTCTGTAACTGAAGAATTCAGCTCATTATATAACGACCTCAACGGCTAAAAAGTACGTCTGCACCAAAGACAAACAATATGCAGCAGGCACACGCTCACGATGTGACTTCCATAAAATTTGCATTAACTGTTTGTGCACTTTTCTTTGTTCGCATCACATTTTACACATTTTAAAGAAAACTGTTCTAGATACATGCCTGCTAATAAGCAAATTTGTATATTTTAATTCAAACAGTGCATACAGCTCAAATCTCAAGGTTAAATGACGTCGCCTTCGCTCTTCAAACCATTTAACGCGGCCTTGCAAACAGTGCATACATTTCTGTAACAATGCTTCAGGCAAAAGCCACAAGCGGAGTACAGTTATCATCTGACCGGGGTATCTTCAGTCATTCAGCGCTACAGCATCAAAGAATATCAGCCCGCGAGCTGGTTGTAATAAAAACATCAAAGAGCATCCACTGTGTTACACTAGCACATAATCCACATTTCATAGACTGGACGCAAGTCATTGTTTATTACAGCTTTTCCGACCATTTTTCAATAAATAACTATGATTATTACAATTTACTTCCACTGCAAGACAGGTTCTACGCCACTGGTGCTGCGTCCCTTGCCGAACGCTGTTGTTGCAGGATACGTGTTAGGTGTGGGTGGTCTTTCTCCTCAGCTGATTTGTTATGAGAAGCGGAAGTACTAGCTTCCTTATGTCCCTTCTGTTTGCAGTCTGCAATACTCAACCCGTCTTGGTGTCCTGTTTTAAGAACTCAATCATTCTTAGGTAGACAGCAACAGGAGAAAAGTTAGCATATTAATTGTAGTAAGAATACTTTGTATGTAGAGTAGTGCAGCCTGGCGGACAGCTTACGGTTTTGGCTACTCATTATCAAGAAATGAGATGAGCTCTGCCTGGGGACGATGGCAGCGAAGAGTTTGAGCAGGGTAACAGAAAAAAGAGAGGAAGGGAGTGAACAGCTGGATCGGTCTTTACAACTGATGCTACAGGCCATAGCAGAGGAGAGAAGTCGGATTAACATCAGGCAGGAGATAAGTGGTTTGGGTAAGTGAGGAGTGCAGAAACGTTAGGAGAAGGACTGTTTTGAACAGTGCCACTACACTACTTCATTGACTGTGAAGGTTTAAAGGGCCACAGTACAGTAGCTGACTTTTAGAAAATGCTGCTACCCTACTTTACTGTGATTCTGTGAATGGTTGTCCGCTAGCATAGAAAGGTTTGAATGAGTTGTTGCATATAGCTTGCAGCACTAAAATATAAGTGTCAGTACACACGATGCTTTGTGTAAAGCTCTCCTTTCCCTAATGACTGGTGCAGGTACTTCAGCTTTCATTGTACAGAGTGAAATTACTGGGAGTGGTGTGGGGAGCTGTGTGCATAAGTAGCGCTACAACCGCAATTAGAACCATATATTATCCACCTAACATGCTAACCTCTCTTTTGACTCTGTTTGCAGAAAAATTATGTATGCGAGATTTGTGTTTTTGTGAGCTGTAGTTGTTCACTTTTTTTAAGTTTAAGTGAAACCTTGGCTTAAGGGCATACAGCTTTTATAAACTTAACATTGCCAAACAGCATGGCTGTTAGTTTCTCTCCCTCAAACTTCCTTTTTTTGAAGATGACACCAGTATCATTTGATTGTGGAAGCTCTTTAAAGACCATATTCTCTTGTGTGTCAGATTAGTTGTATATGGAGAAGCGTGACTGCCTATTGCATCGGATTTGTGTAAAATGTGTGGCTCAGTTTATATGCAGAGTTAATTTTTCAAGAACTTGTAATTACAACATGAAGTTTGTAAATGGAAAAATGTATATTAAATATATTGATTATAGAAAAAAATGTATAATAAATATATAGATTCTAGTTGTCTACTGATGTACTATGTTCTTCATCTGTAACTGTGTTTGTAGTTGTTAATTGCTATGTTGATCAAATTTGCTATGTAAATCCAATGTAACTACTGTCTGTATATTTTAACTGTGGAGCTTTTCTCCCCGGGCCTCCACTGAAAATGGACCTATGTCCAATCCAGACACTCCTGGTCAACAAATGTAAATAAATATAATGCATATGTATACATACATGCATGTAAAATGTGTGTATATAACACACGCATACATAGATATATGTACATTGGATATAAAATGTTTACACACCCCTGTTAAAGTGCCAGGTTTTTGTGATATAAAAACATGAGACCACAGTAAATCATTTCAAAACATTTCCCACCTTTAATGTGACCTATAACCTCTACAATTCAATTGAAAAACAAACAAATCTGTTAGGAGAAAAAATATAAAAAACATACAATAAGCTGGTTGCATAAGTGTGCACACCCTTAAACTAATACTTTGTGGAAGCACCTTTTGATTTAATTACAGCATTCAGTCTTCTTGGGTGCACACCTGCCATCAATTAAAGAGACTGATTAACCCCAACTAAAGTTCAGCTGTCCTAGTTGGATTTTCCTTGCATTTACTCAGTTGCCTGCTACAGCAAAATCATGGTTCACAGAGAGCTTACAAAGCATCAAAGGGATCTCGTTGTTGAAAAGTATCAGTCAGGAGAAAGGTACAAAAAAATTTCCACAGCATTGGATATACCATGGAACACAGTGAAGACAGTCATCAAAAAGTGGAGAAAATATGGGCAACAGTGACATTGTAAAGAACTGGACGCCCCTCCAAAAATGATGAAAGGACAAGACTAAAACTGGTCAGGGAGGCTGCCAAGAGACCTACAGCAACACTGAACGAGCTGCAGGAATTTCTGGCAAGTACTGGTTGTGTACTACATGTGACAACAATCCCTTGTATTCTCTATACATCTGGGCTATGGGGTAAGGTTGCAAGAGGGAAGCCTTTTTGTACACAGAAAAACATCCAGGCCTCGCTAAAATTTGCAAAACAATACATCAAGTCTCCCAAAAGCATGTGGGAAAATGTTATGGTCTGATGAGACCAAGGGTGAACTTTTTGACTACAATTCCATAAGGTACATTTGGTGCAAAAACACTTTGCATCACCAAAAGAACACCATCCACATGGGTAAGCTTGGTGGTGGCAGTATCATGCTTTGGGGTTGCTTTTCTTCAGCTGGAACTGGGGCTTTAATCAAGGTGGAGGGAATTATGAAAGGTTCCAAATACCAGTCACTTTTGGCACAAAACCTTCAGGCGTCTGCTAGAAAGCTGAAGATGAAGAGGAATTTCATCTTTCAACACGACAATGACCCAAAACATGAATCCAAATCAACAAAAGAATGGCTCGACCAGAATAAAATTTAAGTTTTGGAATGGTCCAGCCAGAGCCCAGACCTAAATCCAATAGAAAATCTGTGGGGTGACCTGAAGAGGGCTGTGCATAAAAGATACCCTCATAATCTGACAAATTTGGAGTGCTTTGGCAAGGATGAGTGGGCAAATAATGCCAAGTCAAGATGTGGCATGCTGATAGGCTCCTACCCAAGAAGACTGAATGCTGTAATTAAACCAAAAGGTTCAATACAAAAGTATTAGGGTACCCATCTCCACTCTTTTGCAACCAGCTTATTGTACATGTTTTATTTTTTATATTTTCCCCCCAACAGATTTTTGTTTTTCAATTGAATTGTACATGTTGTAGGTCACATTAAAGGTGGGAAAAGTTTTGAAATGATTTATTGTGGTCTCATCTTCTTATATCACAAAAAAACCTGGCATTTTAACAGAGGTGTGTAAATTTTTTATATCCACTGTATATAAACTGTTATATATGTATATGTCTATACATGTGCATGTGTAACAATGATCTCTCTGTGAGTGTGTCTGTCTGTGTACACACACACACACACATACGTAGAGAAAAAATGGTGGAAGTTTAGCATAATGACTAAGCTGTTTAAGTTACAGACACAAGCTGCAGGGCTTGATTTTCACATGGGGTAACTAGTTAGGCTTAAAAAGGCCGAAAAGTGCAATTAGCCTAGTACATA